>NW_006441954.1:575679-639323 GCF_000325575.1 Pteropus alecto | reverse complement strand
TAAAACATGGTTAATATTTAAACAATGCCTGTAGTCCTCCCTGCATGCAGTTATCACCTGGAGGCAGTGGTGTGTATGCTTGCTTGTACTGTATGTGTTTGAAGGTGAGACTGGTGGGGATGTTGGGCAATTTGGATGACAGGACATGCAAATTTCAAGAGAAGTTAAACCCAGTAACTACTTGGAGGATAAAAATGTTTACAGCTTGTTGAGTTAGAAATCTGTGCTTGCATCTGCGATATGGCAAAGGAAGGGTTCTCTTTCTGAGTCTGGCTTACCTAACTTCAATGAATACATAAAGAAATACTGAGAAAAAAAGTGAGAGGAGATCAATTTTTTAATTCTCCTAATGCCAGTCAAGGCCATCTTTGCTAGAAAAGGAGTTCACCTATGGTTATTTACCACTTTGTTTCCCCTGGATTGTTGATAGAAGGAGCCAGAAGCATGTTACAGTCTTAATTATATGCAGTGGCATCCTTTCTTGGAAACCAATTCTTTGACGGCTATTCAAACATTTGGAAAATGTACGAAAGAGAATATTCTACAAAAAGCTCAACAAAAAGAGTCCTTACTAACCTGCAGAGTGTAAGGCAACTGTGCCCCTAAGTGCATCCCTCTCCCAAGTAACTAGTAGTTCTAGATTCTTTGTCTTGGTTCCAGGCATATGTGCTCTTTTCCAGAGAAAATATTACCTCTGAGGTTTTAGGTCATCTATTAAATTGCCCAAGCTCAGTTTGCAGCTTTTATAAAAATAATTTAATAAGCTTAATTTTAATCATCCATGAGATATTCATTCAAGTCCTTCCCTGAAGCACAGAGGATCATCATTTAAGCGTGCCATGTTGTAATATTAGGAAGACCAGGTATAATCTTTGGGTACAATATATTAAACAATGAACCAGATTCTCTCCGGTGCCTTAGTCACTTCCTAGTAATGGGTAAAAGAGTACATTAATTTCCTCAGGCCACTAGAGATTCTTTTAGTGTATCAGCTATATGTTGTATATCAGAATGACTAAGGCACTGTGAAGAAGAGAGTCCATTAATTTTTGTAGCTCACCCTCATCTGACTGTAGCTCTTTAATATCTTATTACGTAGTGACTTTTGGGCTTGAAATTTGAATAGAATCAGAGACTCAGAAGAAAGCGTCTTCATTTCCAATGAGCTCTACTGAGTGCATGAATATTACTTTCTCCCCCTTATTTGGTGCACTCTTTACAGTGAATATTTTCCCATTTTATTAAAGCAATAAGATGTTCTGTTGTGAGCAATGCTGGATGATGATTCCATTTCCTTGGTGCTGAAGCTACTCATACATTCTTGCCTTATGAATCATAGTGCATTCAAGGCATGCAATAATAATCCCCTTCCGAGGAGCAGCCTGTACACTCTTGGGGGTAATTATGAAATTGTCCTATGTAATTTTTCCCCAGAGGAATAAAAAAAAACAGGAAAAATAAAAAGCATTATGTGTATTGTTTTTAAAAATATCTTGATACCTCTAACCATGGGCACACATCCATAATATGCTCTTATTGTTCACCTTTAAATATGTGTGCCTTTCTCCATTAATTGACTATGGTTCAGTATTTTTAACAGTGCTTTGTGTAAAGATGACGTGGTTTGTGAGTCAAATTTCACACTGAGTTTAGTACACTCAGAGCCCTAAGCTTCTGGTAGTATCACTTGAGATTTTTTATGAGATAGAGAATTACATGAAATTCTAGTAATGTCAGTCTCCCACCAATTTATTGCCATAAGCGCATACCCAAGAAATTTGCACAGGCCCTGTTTAAAGCATTGCTTCTTACAAAGCTCAATTGACAGTCTCAGGAGTTTGGGATGCAACCAACAGGGCATTTTGGATTTCATTTATGTGAAACAAAAGGCAATCTGAAAATAGCTAAACTTATTTTAAAGATTTTATTCACTGATGTCCCGTCAAACTAATTGCTTCAAATCCCTTTAGCTACAGCTCAACTTCTGCACTTGCTATTCAGTATTAATAAGGTGGCATGCTTAATTCTTATTGTTTTTAAAAATGAGAAAATTGGAGAGAGAATACCATTATGTCAACCATGTGGGACTCTGAATCTTAAAAATGTAGATGGATATAATCTTCTTTAGAATTTATATACACCCATAGATATGTATTTATATATACATACATTTTGTACAAATTTACAATGGACTTTTTGTATTCTCTTTTCTGTCATTACTAGAATGAGATGGAAACCAAATAGATGTTCCATCCTCCTATCTGGAGAAGATATTGAGAAGTCAGGTATATGCATGTACATATTTCTCTGAGGTCAAATCTGAGTGACTTTCTCTTTATTTAATGAAAAGGGAGAGTCCTGGTTGGCTCGGGAAATTGGTAATTAGATAAGCTTCTTTTCCTAGTTAGTGACTCAAATGTAGCAATGATAATGAACTTATGACCATATCTATGTGGTCTAAATATTTAGATGGAAAGCAAAAATATCTAGAAGAGGTTTAGGACCACCTAGACCACAAATCTGTATTGTTGCTCAGTTTTTGATTTTCAACCTATATGTTGTGTGGAAGTACAACTTATATCTGCATAGCTAAAGGTAAAGTGAAAATATGACCATTATATGTTTAGTTTGATAGGTAGTTTTGAAATATGAATAAATTAGCTTTAAAAAACTTTGGCATCTGACTTTTCCACCATTTCTATCTATATCAATTGAATTAGATAATCTTTAAAATGCCATTTTTTTTCCATTGTGCAGACATATGCTTTAAATGCTTTTCTGTGGATGACTGTTGAACAATTGCTAGCTGATATTATGTGGAAGTTATAGGTTAAAGTAGAACCAGAAACTTTTATGTAATCAGGTTCACTCCCATGTGAATCTGGACTTCAATTCTAAATCTGAAAAGCCAAGCCATCCTTTGTTGGATCTAATGATATAACTTACAGATATTTTAGTTCATATGAGAATGAACTGACCCATCTATAGAGGGGCATTTAATTATTGGATTGAACATAAACCTGATTCTGATTTGGTTTTTGATTTACTTGATAAAATTTAAGAAATAGCTTTGATGGTTTGATGTCGACACATTAATGTCACCAACTTAATAATACAATAGATGCCATACAGGAATGCTTAGCTAAGAATAAGAATTTAATTAACTTTAATTGGGGACAATATCTTATCATGGTGGTCCTATCTGTTTGAGGCAGGGACACTTGTGATTTCATTGAGTTGTTTTTTAAAGAGAGATTAACAATAATCATGACAACAAGAACAAAAACAGAAAAACTGATTTTTCGAACTTGAGTATACCTAACAGAAAGAATAAAACAGATATTAGAATTCATGGAAAATTTGTTTTGCTTTTCTATCAATAAAAGAGTTTTCTTTTTAAATGGCTTTTTGAACACTATTTCCTTATTAATTTAATTTATGACATAGCAGTATTATAAAATTACTCATTCTATTACCCTCGGATGCTCAAAGAATTTTTAAAAATTCTATCACGTATCTGACCTTTCTCACAAACTAACTGCATCTGAGAAATAGGAAGTGTATAAATTTTAGTATAACCAAATAAACTGAGTCCAGTAGAATAATTTAGCAATCCTTTTAGGCAGATGCTCAGGCTGTTTAGGCATATACTCAGCATCTCAGATTTCATCTTTCCCTGTACTTCTCTAATATAACCAGGTGTGCAAGGAAAGGATATAGTTCACATGATTTTGTGGCAGTTATGGGAAAAGAGGGGGCCTCAGATTCTTATAATTTCCTATGGATCCTAGCTGAAACGTGCTCTGAGATCCTATTTGTCTATCCAGCTTTTGTGCTGATATTTAGCACTGCAGTCTTAGACCCTGACCTTTGTCCCTGGTGTCAGTCATCATCCATAGGAATCTATGCATCCTTCCTTCTTGCCATCTCTAGATCCAGTAGTGCTTTCACACTTTGTCCCCTTCTTGTAGACATATGAACTTCTGTATGCCCTGCCCACTGTGGACCTACTATTGTAAAGCATAGGTTCTAGCTCAGGATCATTCATCTATCTACCTCCCACTGCCACTTCAGCTCTACTAGCCTTGATCCATGTTAGATGGTGCCACAAAGAAGGATTTTCTCTGATGTCTTGTAGCCCCACTCTAATACATTCCAGGGGAAGGGGCTGCCATTTAGCCCTACTCCTTGGGCTTCTCCAAAGCTATTTAGATGTTTATGGAACACCACCCACTTCTCCTTGACTTCTAATTGCGGAGAAGAGAAGCACGAAAGCATTAACAGCTGCCTACCTCACTTTTTTTTTCTGTCTCATTTTTAATAAAAATTATCCCAGACTGCAAAAATCAAACTTTCTTCTTAATGCCCCCTTTTTCTACCTGAGACTTCTCTTACTATATAGTTACTGTCCACTTCTGCAGTGGACTTTGTCCCCTCCTTTCCAACTTCAGCCTTCTCACTAACTGTTAATGGCAGTTGGACAGGGTATAGGAGGCAGAGAGATAAGTTTATTGATAAGAGATCTTAAATTGAGAGATATTTGAAACATGTAAAGCTATCTTTGTATTCCTGCAAAAGACATTTACTCATAATTAAGGTTCTATCCTCCCTTTTTCTAAGAATGTGAGAACTTGATCATTATTCTACTTTTATTTCTCTATTAACTTCTATCAATTCCTGCAAGTTTGGTTAGAAAATCTGAGTAGTGATTGAATCTTTTACCTTATATCACTATTTGGTCTCCAAGAACTTACAGTCTCTTCCTAATACTGGCCCATTACTTCACCTTACCCCTACCCTCTAGGAGCTGCAGATTGTGTTTTGGAAATGTTTCTTTGAGCTAGGCTAAACTTCTAGTGAATATTGAATACTGCAATGGAGATGAGTAGCCATCTCTACCTAAAGACAGCAGGAAGTATGGGTTAATGCCACAGTCTAATCTCTAACAATGGTCCTCTTTCTCCCAGGAGGTAAATGCTCTTTAACCTCAGCTGTTTGGCTCAAAAGAGAGTTCGGTGTTTACGGAGCTAGCTCTCACAAGACTGACAGGTTCCACAATCCTATCAGAATTACCAGAGGACCCTCTTTATTGATATTTGTCCCTGAATCAAGGGTTTCAGGAAACAAGAACCTTGGCAGACATCATTAGGAAAGAACAAGATAGAATAAGCTGGAAGACACACTTCTCTCTAGCTTTGTCCTTGTGGGCTGGACGCCTTTCCCCTCGTTACAGTGTGTCTTGTGGGGAGATGCACAAAGTATGGTGAGAATGTGGTGTTGATATGGCAGGATTATTTTCAGGGTCCACCCATGTTAATCATAGGTAACTTCATTCTTTTGTTACAGTTATATGGCCCTGCTTCTGATAGTTGTCAATCAGCTTGCAGTCCCCACTGTTTGGTAACATTCCCATGGCTAATCCTGGATTGACTGGCCATCAACTAGGAGTCATTGGCTGATTTTTTAAAATTTAGTTGAAATAATCCCTTCGAATATTTTGCCTCTAACATTTGAGGATTCATTCAGTCAACAGTTACTTATTTGAGGGTCAACTAGATGTCAGCCATTATTTCTGGTGCCAGAAATACAGCAGTGAACAATATAGGCAAAATATTCTTTCCTCAAAATATTCTTTCCTCATTGTTCTGCTGGAGAGAGACAATAGACAAAATATGTAAGTTAATTATGGAGTATGTCGTAGGGTGAAAAGTGCTATAAAGATAATAAGGCAGGGAAGGGGGATAAGGAGTGTGCCCAGAAGAGAGTGTTGGATTTAGGAAGGGTGGTTGGAAAAGGACTAACTGAGAAAATGGCATTTGAGCAAAGACTTGCCGAAGCTATACAAATATATAAGTTAATTGATTAAAAACTATTTAGCTAGAATAATTTGTAAAACTCATTTCACCCAAGTTTCTAATTTTGTAAATGAGCAAGTAGAGATTTCGGTAGAAAGAAGGCAAGAAACTGCTGCCTACTGAACAATGTGTCAAGTGGTGACACTCCCCGGGTAGGAAAAAGGGTAAAATTTGCCCCTAACGTTGAGGAGCTTAGAGTCTAATTAACTAATACATTTAAGTTCTGTTCAATTATGGTAATAATTATATGTTAAAAGTACTTCAGGAGCTCCAAATAAGTAACAACTTACTTTGTAAGTCCATAAGGGAGGGTTAGGAAAGGTTTTTCAGAGGAGGTAATTCTTTGGTTAGGTTTTGGAGAAAGATTAGGAATTTATCAGGAGAAGAAGTACCATTTTAGGCAGAAAGAAAAACATGTCCAAAAGCACAGAAGTAAGAGTGTTGTGCACATTTGGGGAATGTTATGATATTCATACTGAGAGTGACTTAAAAGAAGTCTGAAAAGTAGAATAAGCCAGATCATTAGGGGCTTCTCAAGAGTAACTTTTGAGAATGTGCCTTTTGTGGTCAGTGGTGAGTCAGTGAGGAATTTGGAATATAGAGCAGAGTTATAGATTTGGATTTTTTAAAGATTTCTCTGGCAGCATCAGTGCATAGAATAGATGCAGTGATGACTGCAGAACTTGGTGTAAGGACACTAGATAGAAAGCAACTGCAATCATCCTGCATCAGATGATGAGGGTTTGAACCAGTGGGGACGGGGATGAAGAATAAGGATATATTCAAGAGCATGTTAGGTTATGGAATTGATGGAATTGGTGATTACTAAATTCATGGTGCGTGAGAAAGAAAGCAGAAGGAGGAAGCAAAGGCAGAGTAGATTTATGCTTTCAGTTTTATGGATTAGGGCAACCCTGGCCTGGGTACTGCTTAGCTGTCATGACTTGGGGACAAAGCTAATCATTAATAAGAGGGAGTTCCAATGAAGGCCTGGGCTTTGCTGGCATAGCCTGAATGAGTTGGTTCTAGGCCATGCTCAGACTAGTGAAGCCTAGATTTATGGAGCAGCCTGCAATTTGGCATTTGAGCTTCAAGAAACAGCACTGTCACTATCATGTAATTCCTGGATGACTACTCATCGTCTGTCAGGTTGGAGGAGTTCTCCATATGTCTGGACGTATGTGTGTTCTGACATTAGCTTCTAGTCCATTTGTTGCTATTCTGAGACATTCCTACAGAGAATTATGAAGTTATACAAGATCTACTATAAATCCTGTTTGGCTTTGTTGGAATAGAGAAATGATCAGATACAACACCATTGACAGCAATAGGAATCAATATACTGCTGAGAAGGAATCTCAGGGTGTTGGTGTATTTGTTGCAAATCAGTACAACCAGGATTATGGGCAAAAGGCCTGAGTTAAAATCTTGGCTCTGTCACTTGGTAGCCATGAGATCTTGGACAAGTCCCTTAACTTTCTATGCTTTAGTTTTATGAAGTTTTGTTTCATGGATTAAGTGAGAAAATGTAGACAACAGTCCACCAATAGTGGGCAATGAGTGTATGGTAGTCCCTAGTTTTGCTTCCTTTATGTGGATCAGGTGGCAGAGGGAGCGGGGAATTTTCTGGTAGATGATTAGTAATAAACTCGTGTTCTTTGTGCTCTAAAGTCACATTCCAGTCTCTGGCAAAGTGCCTTGCACATTATAGTTATTCAATAAAAATGTGAATAAATGACTTTAAACTCTATGGACACATGCCTGATTAAGTACTGTGACAGTACTATAAGAAGCTAGCCAGAATCATACTAGCAGCAGAAAAGCAAAAATCAACAGGGTATTTGTGACAGTCACCAATTGCATTTGAGTTCCAGACTGTAATGAGTGGCATCATTGGAAACTTTGGCATTTTTTAATAATCTATATTTTCAAAGATACATTTTGCGGATACAGTGCTCTCTGACCACACACTATTCTTACTTCGTCCTTGTCTGAATAGCCCAGCAAAGCTTGCTTTTAGGACCGGAGCCTTAATACCTCTCAGGTACAGAAACTGTGAGTCAACCATAGGAAATGGGATCACATAAACATTTGTTGAAAGGATCAGGTAAGTAATCAATCACCTCTCGGTGTCCATCAGGTCTTCTGCACTGGGAAGATGCTAAAGAATGTAGGACACAATCTTCTCAAAGAGATTATGACTTAGAGAGGCAAGACTTCCAGAATAAAATAATACAGACAAAACCAAATTGAAGTGGCAATTGTGGATAAATAATAAACCAAGTTGAATGAATACAAACTGATCCTTATATAATCTTCTTTCACTCTCATGTCCAGAAAGGGACTCATAAGATTCCACTTATGTGTGGACAGAGAAATCTGGCTCATACAGCAAAATTTAGAGTTGAGGCAGAGAGAGGCTTAGGCTCTATTCCCCTGTACTAGAAAGCATGTCATGTTCCTCTACAGCAGTTATAAAAACTATAGGTCCTTTGCAGAGTTGCCGGAACCCATTATTCTACTACTTCAGGATGCTCTTGTGGTCTCCAGACTGCTCCATGTCCTACTCTGTTCTGTACTTTCACTAAGGCCTATCCATCTCTTACTGGGTTGCTGGTCCCAATTCTAGTGTGTGGAGTGGGGGAGGTGTTTACCACACCACCACCTAGAAATTTTCAGATACAGCTGAGTGTCCGACAATTCAACTCAATTCTGACACTGCTGGAGATAACATTAGATTTCATACGTAAAGGGCTTCAGTCCTGCAAGACTCCCCCCTCACCCCACTTTAGACACCAGTCAGAAGTCCGAGTTATTATCTGTGCTTCTGATCCACTAGCTACAAATCAGAGATTCCAACGTCTTAGGTTCGATTAATTTGCTACAGCGGTTCACAGAACTTACTAGAAAACTGGTTTATTATAAGAGGCTATAACTCAGGAACAGTCAGGTGGAAGAGATGCATAGGACAAGGTATAGGGAAAGGGCTTGAGCATCTACACCCACTCCAGGCACTCCACTTTCCCCAAATCTCTACGTGTTCACAAACCCCAAATCTCTCTGAACTCTATCTTCTTTGATTTTTATGAAGGCTTTATTACACAAGCATGATTAATTAAATCATTGATCATTGTTGATTGAACTTCATCTCCAGGCCTTGCCCCTCCTGGAAGGTCAGGAAGTGGGAATGAAAGTTTCAACTTTCTAATCACATGGTTGGCTCCATTGGCAACCAGCCCTGATCTCTAGGAGCTTTCCAAAGTCACCTCATTAACATAACAAAAGACAACTTTATAGCTCTCAACATTTAGGAAGTCCAAGGGATTTGGGACCTGTGGGTCAGGAACCTTAGACTAAGACTAAATATATATGAACAATATATTTTGGTCATCTGAATAACCAAATATATATTTTTCTTATAAATTACAAATCCCACCTTTCAAAGTCATACTTTCTACTTAGGATCATTGTCTTTCTCTGAAAATTTAAAATGAAAGTGTGTTCCTCTCATTACCTGTGACTTTCTCAGAACCATACTCTGCAATATTGAGCATGTGTATTTGGTATTAATCACCAAGAAACGACTATTAATGATTTAAGATAGCATTCTCATTTTCACAGAAGCCTGCAATGCCTTAGATAGGAGGAGATATTTGGGGGCAGATCTTTGGGTGCAAGAGAATGGATCTCAGTACCTTTCTCATCTTATTAAAGGAGTACCTGCTCTGCCCTCAGCAGGCAATAAGCAGGACAGATTAAGACCTACATAAATGTCAGGCCTTAAAAAAGTGTGGCTTCTCAATATGTGATTCAATATAAAAATAATACAAAAAAAATATTTCAATATAGAATAAATAAGGAAGTCTATGAATAAAGTTCTAGTTTTTCTCATGGCAAATATTTCAATGCTTTATTAGAGTAAGTTATTTTTTCACACTCAGTCTGCCTGCTCACTGTCCTGCACGTTTGAGGGTCACCTTGGCTGGGTGAACTGTGAGAGCATGGACACTCCAGCAGCCTCTAATCGTAGGGCTCTTTGCCTCTTTGGATGCCTGAACTCCCTCAGGAGTTGGTTCAGGGCCATCGGTCATCACTGACTTGGGCTTCCTCTGGTCACTCCTCCTGTGTGTCTGTAGTGCAGTCTGCCCAGCCTTTGTTTTCTTTCCTAGAACGCAAAAGAAAAAAAGAGGCAAAATCTCCAGGAAAACTCTTTTCAACCCAACAGAGCATCACTGACCTTTGTTCTTTTTCCTTGTAAAAATGCATTGATATCATTTAAAGGAAGGGGCACTTCAGCATCACTTATGAACTATCCTAAATAGACTCAAAGTGGGTGTCTTTATTTGTTCCTGTTTAATATTCAACCAAGATATCTCAGTTAACCTTTAGTATAAACTCTCACAGGCTATTATTCCCATTTTATAGATGAAAATCTGAGACTCAGAGATATTAATTTCCCCAAGGTCACTCAGGTTGTTATTTATCAAGTCTGGATTTGAATTAAAGTTTGCCAACTCCAAAGTCCCTGATCTTTCTTTTCTGTGCCACTGAAACAAAATACCATTCCCGTGAATTTTTCATAGCAATTTCAAATAATTAAATTATTTCTGTGAGACTGTCTAAGCTCTCTATGAAATTCACCTCAGTAACGAAGGGACAAAACAAACCAAAAATGTATGTAGCCTGTTAGAGCACTCCTTCTCCAAATCCAGTGACCCATTTACATCAAAATCTAAGGGGCAAGTATGGAGAGGGGAGAGGACTGGCAAGCCTATTAAATCTATAGGTAACCTGGGCCCCGCCCAGTAGCCACTAGACCTGAATTTCTGGAGAAAAGTCTTAAGAATTTGCATTATTTGCAAAGTCCTTAAGTGATGTTAATACAAACTAAAACCATGATTCTAGAGGGATGCCTGATGAGGAAGAATGAGGACACTGAGGGAAATCTAATTTCTAAATATTTTATCACTATTCAAATGGGAAACAGCTAATTTTTCAGGATTCTATAGAGGACACATGCTCATTATTTATGGTACTGCTGGAGCAAAGACAATATTTCTCTGTGTACTAACAGGTAGCATTGGACTCTAATAGAATGACCCTGCTTTTGAGCCCTGTTCCTTCATTGCCATGAAAGAGATAAAAGAACCCGATGGTCCACAGACCCTGCTATAAGAATCAATAAATCTGGCAAGGTCTCTCTTTCCAAAGGCAAGTGAATAGAATTATGCAGATTGGGTTGGCAAAGTCCTTGCCTCTGAAACACCCCCAAAAGCCATGGCCACCCACCGAATTGCATAAAATAGAGCTGGCCCAGAGGTAGTACACAGCAGTTTCAAATGCAGTGGAATAAAATACTACCAGTATAGCTGTTGGTATATTGGAGGCACTGGTGGAAATAATTAATAACTCCTTTAGAACTGAAGGTCATATGCTGTAACAAAAGTACTAGTAATATCATTCTTTCCCAAGTTGCCAGATAAAGAGTGAAAAAAACTTATATTTGGTCTAAGTGGAGGGAAGAATGAGGGAAGGGGTTTGTATAAGGAAAGTGAGGCCACAAGATTTGTTCATTTTTAAAAAATGATGTAAATGGAATGATTGGAAAGTTTCTGCTATCATTTATTCAATAGTAATGAGCTACCTAAATGACGCTAAGAATTTTACTTTTGTTTGCTTATTCATTCTTTAGAAAACTCTGTACAGTGGGGCTTGTCCTCACCCATAATTTACTGATGAAGAAACCAGGGCTTAAAAGAGTGTGAGTGACTTGCCTGGGACCACATGAGACTTGCAGAGCCTGTCTGTCCCTGAAGCTCTGTGTCCCTCTATTCTGGCAGATTCGCCCTATTCCTGTATTGTCTTTGCATTCCCATCCAGATTCTTTGCTGACAGTGGGCTATGCCTGGTCCAAAATGAGAATTTTTCCTCTGTGGCTGGCCGCTCCATGAATAGACTCTAACCAACATCTCTTGCCATGGTTTTGAAAACAGCATAGAACAAGGGGTTCGAAATCCCTCCCAGCTTATTTATCCCACCTGTCTCTGCTTTCGGATGGAGAAAGAGCTGGCCAGGTGCAGATGACTCATTTTTGAACAGTGATAAGGTATAGTTAGGAGCCTAATATCTAGAGTCAGATATCTGGGCTTGAACACTGTCCCCATGACTTATGCATAGTGCAAAAGTGATTTTGTGTAGGTTACTTAATCTCTCTACTTCTCAATCTCTATTTTGTAAAACGGCTATAAGGATGAGAGTGAAAGAGTTGCAGTGAGGATTAAATGAGTTAATATATTAAATGAATTAATATGTGCTTAGAACTATGACTGGCATAAAGTAAATGATCAATAAATATTGCTGTTAAAGATTAGTAATTAAAAACTTTGGAGCTACCTATATGTTAATATGTAACATTATCCAAACGGTCCACAATCAGTATAACCAACAGTAACTTTCAGAGACAAAACAGAGAGGCCCAGTAGCTAAGAGTGTGGACTCCAAACTAGACTACTCGTTTTCAGATCTTGGCTTGTCACTCACCAGCTGTGTAACCTTGGGTGACTTGCTCAACTTTTCCATGACTCAATTTTCCCAAGAAAAAATGATAATAATAAGACTACTTACCTCATCGGAGTATTATGAAGATTAAAACAAGTTAATATATCTAAAATGCTTAGAAAATGCCTGGTACATAGTAAGAACTGCTTAAGTGTTGGTAATAAACAACAGCTTGAAGGACTAACTGAAGACAACACTGTAGAGTCCCTTTCTTAAAACTGTGCTTTTTTTAACCATCTATTCTAGGGATATGGTCACTGTAGCTTTACCAGGTGTTAAAGTCAGACTTGTTAGCAAATTCTGGCGATATGTTAACCTCTTTTTATGAACACAAAATTTCGGTAACCCTTAGAATAATGGCCTTAGTGCCTCACGTAATCACTGACAAAAAAAAAAAAAAATTGATGTATACTGAGAACTGACAAATAGACATGCATTTTGGAATCTCTGACCATAAAGAAAACTCTTGTAATCCAGCACAGGCCACAGATTATATTTTGAGAAATTTGGGCCTCAAACTGTGCTTTCTTCCTCTGACAAGTGTGAAAACCTCCCTTTATACCATGAAAAATGTGGGAGGAGCATATATAACCACCTCTGATGGATACCAGGCATTGCCATGGCAACTCCAGAGAGAGCATCCCTTGGCAATGCCTAAATCCAGTTAAATGCCCAGTGGATCTGAGCATTTGAGCAAGCACTTCTGTAAGACAGAGGAAGAAGCATCTTCCGGTACAAAGAGCATAGACTTTGGTGTTAGCCAAACCAACATTAAATTCCTGCTCCATCACTTACCAGTCATGGGACCTGGAACAATTTACTCAGACACTCTGAACCTTTATTTATTTAAACTTAAAATGGGGATAATAATACCTATAATAATAAAATAACTTTAATGCTTTAGTAAAATAATTTATATCATGCACCTAATAGCAACTGGAACATAGACTGTGGTCCTTCATCAACAGCTACAGCTATCATTTATTGTGTATTTGTTAAGTACACAGGCACTGTGTTAGGTACTTAGGATGCATTATTTCACTTTATCTCTATAAGGTTCTCCAAGATAAGTTCTATTAACTCTTTTAGCTTTTCTCCTACAGACGAAGACACTTAGGCTTGACAAGTTTAAATAACTTGCCCAAGATCACATGACTAGGACTTGTGGGAGCCATGATTTGATTCTGATTTTGCCTGTATCTAAACCTGGGCACTTGCCCATCTCTTTCATACTACCTTCTCCTCTCCATCCTCTCTAATTCCAATTCCTTCAGGCCTTCGGAGGCAACCATATGTCACTGAAAACCACTGATTCAGAGCAAATACATGGACTACAATATTAGTTATCAATAAACTTAGTCTAGGATACTTGATGATCCTCAAGACTTTGGTATAGGCCAAGGCAGCTGAGGGTGAGCCGAGCAGAGCCAGGCAGCAGGCCTGACTGATCCTAATGGATGCAGTTTATCTCTAGAAAGAACTTGCATTTGAGGAACTGAACTTCAGCTTCTCTTTTCCTGTAGTTCTAAAACAACTAGGGCCAGAAAAAGCAGACCGAGTTTTACTTCCTCACAACTAGTTTGGAAATATCACATTGGCTTAATCTGAGGCCTCTGATCAAAACTCTCGCCCACGATCATCAATCACATTTTTAGTCTTTTTTTTTTTTCCTTGAACTAGTCCCTAAACACCTCCCTATAGTTCACTGGATGTAGTAGTACCTCTTTGACTTCTATTGCTCCTTCTATTAGTAAATTCAAGGAAGGTTAATGGGCCTCCTAATTGGGAGCATAATGCACCTGGACATTCAGTAAAGTGTTAGTTTTACAGTTTTACAAGAATGGCTTATTTGAGCAGGGAATCCTCTTAAGTAATGGACTTTGCCTACCCCCAGCTTAGGAGTGAGATAAGCACATTTAATAGCAGCAGCAAACCACTCCTATAGCACAGGCAAGATTCCCTAGTGGGCTTCAGGATCCAAGAAATTCTTCTTAAACTTGAAACCAGAATGAAATGGACATGTACAGCACACACATGTGTACATACTTGACATACCTCACACTGCATGAGATTTTTGCTTTTCTCATTAGGAATACCTTTGTGCAGAAATGAGACCATTTTATTCTAAAAGGATTGGGGATATCTATCCTTCCACTCTGGAGGGAGGGAAGTATTGTCTTTTACAGAAATGGTCTTAGAAATGGCAGATATACTGCCATTCATGGTAAATATGAATCACTACTCACTGTCCTAACAGTCCAACACCTGTCCCCAGTAAATGGATCCAGTACACCAATACAAGTGGGTGAGTGTTTCTCAGCAGCCACCAGCAATCCTCTTCAAAATCACTTCAGGTCACTTCCATTTACTTGGTCTGCTACTTCCCTCTTTGCTTTCTTATTTTCACAATGTGCTTTATGTTGGCTGCATACTATACTATGGCTTCTGTTCTCCCTTCTAACCCTTGGATCCGTGACCTAGTTTCAGTCTTATTATCTGTGGCAGATGCGGTCAGTGCCTCCCCCATATTCCCTTGACACTAGTGAATGTCATGTGGATTCCCTGACATGTGGATGGCTTCTTACTGCAGTCACCACGACTCTCTGCCTGAATGCTTTTTCAGGCTGCAGGAGCATGCGAGCCTTCTGCTCTGGCAGCTAGAAGTCCCAGGAAGTAACCTCTTAGGGAAGAAACCATCACCAAAGACAGATGGGAGTCGACAGATAAACTCTCAGCTTCCATACAACTAAGATAGACTGATGCACTTAGAGTTTCCTAAAGACTGATGCATTTAGAGTTTCCTAAAGACTATTGATTCATTTCCCCCCTCCCCTGTTCATGCTTTCTGGAATTATCTCCCAAATAAACAAATCCTCCTTAAATCCCTGTCTCAGAGTCTGCTTCTCTGGGAACCCAACCCCTAATACTATCCCAGTTTTAATCATGAGCCTCCTCCAGTACATGAACTTATATCTGCCTCCTGAGATCTAGAGTAAGAGATCTCAGCCCTTATGTTCTACCATAGTTCCCTGAGAAATGCCTCAGTCAAACCTAATCTTCACCCAGGTTTCTCTAGGTGGGAGGAGGTTGAGATATTACGATGAACTAAATCAATGCAGAATTTCATGATTTATGCAAATGAATAGACCAAATAGACGGTCTGTGAAGAACTTTCCCAAATTACTTGATTATTTTAGCAATCATTTTGTGTGAACTTGGCTTGGTATGATGAGGCAGTACTATATGGTTATTAAGAGCTTGGGCTCTGGGTTCAAATCTTAGTTCTGAAGCATGCCCTCTATGTGACCTTGTGACATAATACCTTATTTCTCTAGTTAGAGGACCCCAATCTTTGGGCTACAGACCATGGCCTGTTAGAAACCAGGCTTCACAGCAGGATGTGAAGTGGAGTGAGGAGAGAAGCTTCATCTGTATTTGCAGCCCTTTCCCAGTGGTAGCATCACCGCCTCAGCTCCACCTCAGATCTTCAGGCATTGGATTCTCATAGGAGCACTGGTCCCTGGTGCCAAAACAGTTAGGGACTGCTGCTCTAGGCCACAGTTCCTTTATATAAAATGAGAATGATAATAATAGAATCTACTTCAGAGAGTTTTGTGAGATTTAAATATCATAATACTAAAGTTCTTATCATGGAGCCTAACGCATTATACATATCAAAATAAGTACTGGCTGTCGTTATTAGGCCATAATATGTCCCAAGGCATAAAAATAGGACATGATGCCATATTTTAAGAAAGAGAAAAGTACATATGGCTAAACACAGAAATCTGTAGATCTCATTTCCCTGCTGCATAATACATGGAGATTTTCGAGGGAAATATGATCTCTTTGGATTAACACAGAGGTTGACATTAGTATTCTGGTAGTGACTTACTGTGGGAGAGGTCTCAGGTAAAACCTACCCGTTTGAGAGTGAGGAAAGCAGGATAAGGCAGAGAAAGTAGCTAAGCAAAGATACAGTTTCAGCTGAGGCTAGGCTCCTGCTCATCTCTAATCCCAGGGAACTTTGGAATACAAATGGTTCTATAGAGTTATTCTATTTTGAGGAAAGGGTGCAGCCCTTATGTACTCATGTTAGTCAGTCCCTGTGTGGTGTACTTTCAGGGGGAAGGCACAACCTTTTAGGTATTTCCAGGAAAGGTTGCTTTCATTTGCTGGGGACAATTCTCAGCAGAAGGATGCAGCTGTGTACTGTTAGCAGCCAACACTCCCAGCAGCAGCAGGATGGGTGCACTGACTGGTAAAAGGGATCTAAGAGGGACCTCAACAGCCACTATTGCACTCTTCTATTTCTATAAAATGCATATCATATTGTTAATAGCAGGCTTCTACAGTTATTTCTGCTATGGTATTAGAGGAAAAAAATCCACCCATGCTTATCCTGCCTCTTGATCAATTGGTGAGACAAAGTATGCCAGTATTCTGCTTCTTCCCTCTCCAGCCTTCAAGTATATCACTTCTTACTGGATGTAGTGGTCATAGGCTATTACTAAGGAAGACTTGTATAAGCTCTCTCCCTGAGGTGCCTCCTATTTCCTACTAATCTTGGGAATTCTGAATTTGCTCTTAGATCTCATTTGAGCAGCATCTTTGCATCTAGAAAAGCCTCGTGTAGGAAGGCAATTTTACTGTTTGGTGGGTTTATGAGAAACTCACAAGCCTGCTTTTAGATAGGCCATCTTTGTTGCATAGCAACATGCTTTGGTTCTGGGACTAAAGTCTTGGACCCATACCATCCTCTTGTTGAAATGTTATTTTTTTATTAACCTTCCCCTTCACACCCATAGCTACTCTGTTTACTGATGGCTAACAGAATTGGTGAGCAAAATGGGGTAGTGGGAGAAACTGGATTAAGAATTCGGAGGCCTGAGTGTGAATCCTGATTTTACTACCTACCAGTTGCACGAGCAAGTCACCTTTCTTTCATGCATCCTTTTTTCCTTCTTTATAAAACTGGCTCTGAGTCCTTCACAGAGTCATTATGTGATCAAATGAAAAAATGCATGCTACCTTTAATAAAAGACTGTCCCAAGGTAAGTTGTTAATATCATTATTACAATTATTATATACCATATTATATTGTATTAAAGGTATATTAACCCCTGACTGTCTCTATGACTTTGGCCGAAATGTGGTATAGCCCAAACTAATTGTCATAGAATCTCTGTGAAAGCTATAGCAATGGCTCTACTTTTTCCTGAGCATTGTCCCTTAGCTCCTCAGTGATCCATTTTCCTCTATCTCTGATATCCAAAAAATTCCTCTGAGGTAACAGAGAAAGAGATTTTTCTCAGGATTCACTAAGGGTAGGGCCAGTGGAAAGATTTAATTAGATGACTTGCTACAGAGTCCAGTCACTTAAAGTCTCCTTCCCTGGTTAAAAGTTACACAACTTTTACCTAAAAATAGATTTTTAGAGAAGCAGAGTTATGTTGCTATACCAGGGAAGATTATTTTAAAATCCATTAAATGAATATTTAAAATCAAAATATTTATTTGGTTTATTGCTTTTAGTACAAAAGTTAACTCGTTCAGAGCTGTATTGAGAACCCTTCATTACCATCATATCTATTCTGTGTAACAATTACACACATCATATCTGATATGCACAGAGCTCTTTGCAGTCACTGATAAGAGTTATGGCTGTTGGTGTATTGAAGGTACTGAATAATATTGTGTGCATGTCTGGAGAAAGCTGCCAAAAGTTTTCCTCATGATCTGATATTTGGGACTAATTGTAAAATTGTTGAAAATCTTTAGTTTGCCTTTGTTTGGATATAAATTAGTGAATCTATTGCATTTACTTATAACTCAAATATTTATTGCCCACATTCCATATATAAAGGGCCAAGGCCCTTTTGACCTAGGCAAAAAGACACAATCTCTATCCTAAAAGAAATCTAATCTAGAAAATGGAGTTGGGAAGGTAAAGCATGGAAGGGAAATACAAGGATGGTAAGGAGGGAGTAGAAACTGCAGAATCGAGGCTGATGATATAACTAGCAGTCATGATATACCAGGTTCTGGTGCTGGTGTCTGCCGCACAGGAGCTCTTTTGAAATCCTAGAACAGGGTTATGTTAGAATGTGGAGGACCCTACCTGGTGTTGAAGGCATGCAAACAGTTTCCTTCTATTACTGAGGTCACATAAAATCTTGACAGACCAGCAGCATTGGTATCACCTGGGAACTTTTTGGAAATACAGAATTTTAGACTCTTCTCCAGAGGTTCTGATTCAGAATTCTCCTTTTAAAAAGATCCCCAGGTGATTGCACATTATGATTGATAAAAACTGCTATAAAAAGTACAAAAAGTATAAGACAGAGTCTCTTCCTTAAGGAATAAGGCATAGGGCTATAGAGAATTTAATACATACTTAGTGAACCAGTTTTTTTCCCTCCAAAAACAATGCTTTATTTTAAGGAGCTCAATTAAATCGATAATTTTAATATAGTGTGATGAATATCATAGACATCAGTGTCTACTTGCAAATAAAAGTTTCACATGGAACTTTTCTTAGTATTCTATCAACGGCTTTCTTTTCTTTTCTTTTCTTTTCTTTTCCTTTCTTTCTTTCTTTCTTTCTTTCTTTCATTTCTTCTCTCCTTCCTTCCTTCCTTCCTTCCTTCCTTCCTTCCTTCCTTCCTTCCTTCCTTCCTTCCTTCCTTCCTTCCTTCCTTCCTTCCTTCCTTCCTTCCTTCCTTCCTTCCTTCCTTCCTTCCTTCCTTCCTTCCTTCCTTCCTTCCTTCCTTCCTTCCTTCCTTCCTTCCTTCCTTCCTTCCTTCCTTCCCTCCTTCCTTCCTTCCCTGTTTTCTTGCTTTCTTGTTTCTTCCTTTCAGCACTTTATACATTATTTTTTCATTTTTTTTGTAACCAATTTTATAACAATAGAAAGAGCCAGGGCCTACCTCCAGCCTCTATGCTTCTAGATTTAAGGCTATTTTATGTCTTTCTTAAGGCTTTCCTCTCCCAGAGGCTCTGGGTTCCCACTCTAACCCAGGATGGGATCCCTCATCAGCACACTGTGACTCAGCATCAATAATACACATGTGTGTTACCTGGTCTTGTACTCAGGCCCTCTTTCTGAGCCTTGTTTCCTTGCACCTGAGTCTTATTCTTAATGAATGGGGCCCTACCCTGCTTCATTAAAGACTGAAGTTTGTCTTGATACCAGTCTGGAGTCATCTTTCCTCCTGAGAGACATACAGATACTGCCTGAATTTCTAAGCGCCACCTGCTTAGAGATTCCCCAGGGCTGTTTTTGTTGATCCCCTTATTATCGTTTTTAGACACTCAATACAAACACCTTGCTTGTATTATGACCTGTGGTCATAACCTATGACCTATGACTTATCCTTTAAATACAATATCATGCTCTCAGCACGTAACATAATTCAACAGTTTATAAAGATGGAAGAAGAGTTCTGTTTCCATTATGGCTTTGTAACCTCCTAACAGAATGACTTTTAGTTTGCAATTATAAACCCCAGACAAAAGACAATAGCAACTACCTGAAGGCTCTGAAGAGTGAGCAAAAGTGGGCAAATTTTGATCTGGGGACAAAAGAGGAAAAAGAGGGCATTACAGGTGAGTTTCTTGTTTTGGCAGCTTTTAGTATGAAGAAAGTCTGTAGTCAGATTACTTGAGCAAAGAACTCTGATAAAAAAAACCCTGCAATTTTCTGGCTGAAAAACCAGACAATAGATTCAGGGTAGTTGTGTCTGCTGAAAGGGTGAGAAATGAGTTCTGGAAAGCGGACTATGAAAGAGGTGGATCCTGAATTCTTTGTGTAAACTCTCTTAGAATCTCAGATGGACCACTGAACCAGTTGTGTGCCGAGCAGACTCAGAGCACCTAACTAAGGATAAAAGGACTTAACTGAGATTTGAACTGCCACCCCAAGAGATGGAGTTTTCAATTTGAGTTCAACTAAGTTAACTTTCCTCTAAAACAAAATAGTGACACTTTTCAAATAAATATAATGGAATCTAGAGTCTTTACAACATAACGATCATGGTGGCCAGGATAGCACCCAAAATTATTCCACGTTTGAAGAACTAGGAAAGTCGACTCCTTCCTGAGAGAAAATACAGTCAACAGAAGATACACTCTAGGTGACTGAGATGTTGGAATTAGCAGATGCGGACTTTCGAACAGCTATTAGAACTATGCTCAATGGGGTTAAAAAAGAGTTCATAAGTAGGGAGAAATGACAAAAGAGAGCTAAATAGATATTCTTAAACTAAAACGGAAAATATCTGAAATAAAAAATTACTGGATAGGCCCAGTGGCAGAGTGGAAATGACAGAGGGAAAGTCAGTGAAATTGAAAATAGATCAATTATCCAGTCTGAAGAATGGAGAGGGAAAAAAAAGATTGTCAAATGAACAAATGAACAACAGAGTCAAGAGAACTGTGAGATAATAAAAAATAGACAAACATATATGCAGTTCGAGTTTCAGAAGAGTAGGAAAGAGATAATGGGACTAAAAAATGTTTTAAGTAATAATGATTGAAAATATCTCTGGAGTAAAACACATAAATTTACAGACTTAAGAAGCTCGATTAACCTTTAGCAAGAAAAAAAGGAAGTAAACTGTAGCACATCAAAGTCGAATTTCTGAAGACGAAGAGAAAAATCTTAAATTTTTTTTCCGTATTTGATTATTTCAATTTTGGTTTCTTGCATATTAATGATCTTTTATTAAGCACATATATATTTATAATTGTTACATATTTCATTATAGATTACTTCTTTATCTCTGGTGATACTCTTTATCTTGAAATCTCTTTTGTCTGATATTAATGTGGCTATGCCATTCTTATATTTTGCGTAGTACATATTTTTCCACCCGCTTACTTTCAACCTATATCTTTATTTTCAAAGTATATTTCCTATAGCCAGCATATCGTTGAATCTTGCTTATTTTAATGTAGCCTGTCAAACTCCTCCTCTTAATTGCAGTGTTTATTCCATTAGCATCTAATGTAATTTATTGATATAATAAGAGCTGGAAGGAGAATATTGGTGTCCAATTTCCCCTTATTTAGATTTTCAATCATTTTTTCCTAGTTTTTGCCCAGTCCTCCATCTCTGTACTCCAGAGCATCCATGTCTTGATTTCTGAGATTTTCTGGCATTTTTCAGTGGGTATTGTCTTGCATTTTATCGGAATCTCTCTCTGCAGGCTCTTAAGTTTTAGGTTCTCCATTCTGGTAAATTAGCTTCCATTATTCTATCTGTTTTCCTTCTCCCAAATATATGTTGATGTTTTCTTCAACAAATATTTATTATAAGACTATATCAGGCACCATTTTAAGTGTTAAGAATATAACAGAAATAAAACCCCTGTCTTCTTAGCTTAAATTATAGTGGAGGGAGACAGATAATAAAGCCACAAATATATAATATGCTTTGAGGTGTGTTAAATACTATAAATAGAAATAAGCAAGGTAATCAAACTAAGAAATGGGGGTTTCGGCTGCTATTTTATACAGAGCTTTGGGAAGGTCCCTTTGATAAGATATTCTCTCTCAAAAATCAAAGATAAATATATATGCATTTATACACATATATTTAACCCACTAAGATTAAATGAATTTCTAACTGCATTTTCTAACACAATTGTTAATCTTGTTTTTCTTCAGGTCTGTTAGGCTAAACAGGCTTAAAAAATTTAGATATCCCCAACTGACTCAGTTTCAAACCAGGTCCTATAGTTAAGGGTTTCTTTAATCCTTAAAAATCCTTGCTACAAGCACTCAAATTCTCTTAGAAGGTACTAACATACAATACCTTTTTCAAACACAATTTATTTTACATCTTACAATCAGTTTCCTGATACTACCCAGTTCTACATATTTTCTTAATTTTGCAAATAATTCTATATAGAAAATCGGTATCTAGTCTGCCTAACATTGTTATCTATCCTTTCTAAGTGCAGAACAGTCAAGATTCTATTATGGAGTTTAGGGATTCCCCCCACTCCACCTGCCCCAAATACTTAGCATTTAAATTTCTGGGGTGAATGGTCTGCTCCTATTACCTTCTCATGATAGGTCTCCTATGGAAATGGATTCTGTTGTATGTTCCATAAACATTCATTATTTTTAGCTTTTTCCTGAGGGACATTAACTTACCATGAAGAGGACACATTAAAATGATATTTAAATCAATGGCATAGTTAGTAATTAGATACTAATGAGATGTCAGACTGACAACCACCTAATGTTGAAGTTAACAGCAGGAGAGCCATGAAATCTTATGTCTACTTCATATTCTGAGGGAAAAAAAATAACACGTTAAAGCTATAGCTCCAAAGAGTTAAAATGGCATCATTTTCCCTTTGAGGTGAAATATTTCTCTTTTAAAGTCATCTTGAAAGTAGTAGGACACTGTATCATAGACTTTGGTTACTAATGGTGAACTATGTGCTTTTTAGTGTAGTAAGTGCCTCGCTTAATGCCAGGTGGTCATCTGCTTGCTTACTTATTCAAATAAATACTTATTTAGTGCCTCTCTTTCACTGGGCACTGTTTGAACACTGAGGAAACAAAACAAAAACGAAAGACACTTCTCTCCTTTTGCAGCCAATATTTATAGGTAGAGTATCCAATCCCAGAGGCACCCAACCTTTCAATTAGGAGTCAGGCAAAGTTTCCAGGGCAGAAAATATTGTTCTGAATTTCTAAGGAGGTGGAAGTATAATATATTGATAGGAGGCATTCTAGGAACACTAAAGTTCCACAGTGATAGAATCTATGTCTGTTAATCTTTTCATCACTTAGCATAGCACCAGTACACTGTAGACCATTAATAGATATTTGTTGAAAGAAGAACACAGGACAAAACAGATGTTCAATACAGTGCCAAATGAATTTGTGTGCATATGTTAATGTGTGTGTGTATGTATTTGAAACTACTGATGCTAATTGACATCATCATCTCCACCTCAACCTTAGAGTTGTTTTCTCAATGGCAGTAACTGATTGATGCTCCATAGTCAGTTGCTTGCCTAAGCAATGGATTTAAGAGTGTTTGATAACCACTTAATTTGATTATAAAATAGATGATTATTTTTATTTTTTAGATGACTAAATAAGGCTTCTACTCTTGCTCTTCCTATTGTATATTCTCTGTACCACAGAGTAAGATTTTTAAAGACTAGAATAAGATTTAGATAAAAGGTAGAAAATAATTAAATTACTTATTCATCAAATATCTATTGAGAGGCTATTATGTGTCAGGCTCAAGACACACAGCCTCTATCCTCAAGGTGTTTACAATTTTTGAGAGAGGCAGGTGCTGAAACAGACCATCACCATGTGGTATAGGCATTAGTATTAAGGTATACATAATATGCTATGGGACCACTGGGAGGAAAAACTATTAAAATGTGTAGGTTGAGGTAGAACTGATTATCAATGAAGATTTCATAGAGAAAGTGAAGCCTTAGCTGAATATTATAAGTAAGGATTAAGTTATCTAGAAGGTAATGGAGAGGAAGCATGTTTCTTACAACTGTTGGGAGACAAGAGATTATGATGCATTTTTGTAATGAAAAGTTAGTGAAGTATAACATGCAACATAGGGATAAGTAGAGGATATTAAAAAGAAGTAATGGGAAATGTGCACTACAGCACGCTTCACAATAGCCAAGATATGGAAACAGCCAATGTGTCCCATCAACAGATTAATGGATAAAGAAAATGTCGTGTATACATATAAAGGAATATTATTAAGCCTTAAAAAGGAAGAAAATTCTGACATTTGATCTGCAATAAAATGTTGTGCCTGCAGCTAACAATATGGTATTGTACACTCCAAATTTTGTTAAAATGGTGGATTTCATATTAAGTGTCCTAACATAAACAAACAGACAACCCCCCAAAACAAAAGGATACAAAGAAACTCTGAGAGGTGTTGGATGTCTATTACCTTCATTGTGGTAATGGTATCATGGGTGTTTGCATATGTCCAAACTCATCGCATTGTACACATTAAAAAATGTACAGTTCTTTGTATATAACTTATACCTCGATAAAGCTGTTTGAAAAAGAGAGATGCTGGGAAATGGGACTAGATAGATAAATAAATTCAAATCTTAAAAACTTCTGTATGCCATGCAAAAGAGTTAAGATTTCATTCTACAGAGAATTTGAAGGTTTTGCATGGGGGATTAATACAGTCAGATCTGAATTTTGGAAGTATGACACAGGATGCGTAGGAAATCGTGCCTATTCTCAGGGAGATAGTTGCCACAGTCTTCGATGAGATGCGTGACGAAGGACTGAAAGAGATGAATGGGCTGAGTAAAGAGACATTTTTGAAGTACTTATCAAAAAAAGCAGGAAAGGTTGTAGAGAGGAGGGAGAGAAGCAGTTACTGCTGGAGTGAGGTCCCAAGGCATTAGAAGAAAATAGAATCTAGAGCTCAGACAGGACTTAGAACTTCAGAGGTGGAGGATTTTCTTTTTCGTAGAATTTTGAGTTGAAATTATTGGCTGTCTAAGAATGCAGATAATAAGATGAGAAGCTCATTATCATATAGTTGTTGCTGCAAAGAAATCGGACACTATCTCTTCCACTGCCATTCTGATCAAACTATAGTATTCCTGAGGGCAGGACTTATGTCTTCTTCTTTTTCATATACTTATATCTGGTGCAGTAAATGAAGCATAGTAGATAGTTAGTAGATGTGCTTTCTTTCTTGCAACCCGGTATGGGGTCAGTTTCTCTTGTGGGTCCAGTGTGTGAGTGAATATGTATTTAAGACTACGAATGATTTGGAGTTTAATAACCTTTGAAATTAGCCACAGTCATAGCTTTTCTTGAGACACAACTGTACACAAGTACCACAAATAAAGGCCGAATCTTTTTATGTACGCTCATTACATTATAGACCCTGGAAGAAAGGGTCAGTAGAAGAGAATCTTCTTTGTTGTTTTACAGTTGATCTTGAGACACTCAGAAATCTATATGGAATGAATGAGAACTTTCTCTATTGAGAATGTGTATATTATGTCTCTAGCATTTGCTGTCATGGCTAGAGGGCAGATCTTCTCTTGGCTTGTGAGTACAACAGATATGCTCATGTCCATGAAAATTTATCTTCAGAAAATCAAATTAAATGATTCCTGACAGCATTTTTGTTTTCCAAGAACACTAACAATGAAGGAGAGCAGTAATTTAAAGTTGTTAATAGGATTCAATTCAATTAAAAATGTATATTGAGCACCTACTATATGCTATGAACTGCACTCAAGGTTACTGTTCTCTTGTGGAATTAAAAGAGAAAGTACCACCTCCAGGAGGATAAATTATGAAATAAAGTTTTGTCTGGCAGAGGAATGGTAACTCATACCTTTCTTCAAGCCCTGGACTAGGGAACAAAGCTTGGCTAGCAGAGCAGGCAATGATTTCAACCCCGACTTCCCATATTGATCAGGCATATTTGTGTAGTATACAAGTTGCTTGGCCCTTTGTAGGAGCCCTGACTCTTTTGAGAATCCAGAATACCAAGTTGAAGGAGATTAGTTGCTGACCTTAATGACTCTTATTCTGGTTAGGGAAGACATACACAGCCAAACATCCAAGTGACTCTATTGCAAGGCAGACAAACATTAAATGTTCTAATTGAGGCATGTACACAGATATCTTTAAAATAATAGGAAATCAAACGAACATATCTATCCCCAGATCAGCAAGATGTTGTGAAGAGTCTGCTACAGAGCTTATACAGCTCAGCAACAAATACAGACATCTGACAATGGAGGGAAAACATCTGTGACAATATGAGTAGTTTCATTACATATACTCAGGTAACATTTTAATTAGTTAGAATTACATGGCTCTGGAAGTACAGAGCTAAAAATATGTCCCTAGGGAGAGTATAAAGGCATCATTACATGCTGTTGTAAGCATTGGCTAGAGTGTGAACAACTAATTCAAGCAAAATCACAACTAATTATGGGGATTTGGAACTATTTTTCAAAAAGAAGTGATGCTTTACACATTTCTTCTTGAGCATACAGTGTACATTAACCCCCAGAGAAAGTAAAGTTTATAGATATAAATATTTCAAGAGAAAAGATATGAAACAAAATATCTATAATATATACTTAAAGGGAAAGGAAAATTTCATAATATTTGTGGGTAATATCAAAAGTAATACCCATTCCTTCCTATGATATGATACCTAGTACTTCAGTGTGAGACAAACTGCTGGTATATGAATGGGTTATGCATCTCTCCAGGGAGGAATATCTTTGGTTGTAGGATTGACCTGGCAGGTAGAAAACACAGGTGACCATTGCTTTTATTCTAGCAACCACAATAATCTGGAACAGCTACAAACTAATATTTTCTTTTTAAATCATCAAAGAGCTGAGAATATGATACAAAGAAACTTAAATTAACTAGCTTCTAGAAAATGACAAGTCTTTCATAAAAAGAGGAGACTTATGGCTGCTCTCATCTCAGAGAAAGCAGTGGGAGGTAAAAGAAAACATAGACGGGAAAAAGAAGAAATCAGTCAAATGTTAAGTAACTGAAAAGTATATAGACAATCACAATAGACCAGAATTCCAAGGCACCCCAGCCACAGAGTGAATCTGAACCACCTTACAACCCTTTAACTCAGGAATTCACCAAGGGGCCAGAGATAGTAAACTAAAGGCAGGAAGACTGAGAGAGATATCCCCTGAAACACAGAGTGTTTGCTCCAAATTAAAGTCAGCCAGTCTCCATAAGAGAGGAAAAAGGTGTGAGGGCTGAGAAAAATCCATCTGAGGCCATTTAAGAATTCATCTACCAAAGGTTTAGAGGAAGGGCAGGAAACCTGAGAGAAATACCTTTGAGGCATTAAAGACCTTCAAATGCGAGGTATCTCTAGCCCAAAGACTGGGGACAGAGAAGTAAGGATAAGAGAGATTCCCGAGGTATATAAGAGCCGATGGTGGGCCCAGAGAACAATTTATTTAATAAGCTGGCAGCCAGCTATAATGTAGAAAGGGAGATCTTTTATGGTGGCTCTACTTTAAATCCTAGTGAGAACTCTGGGAACTTACCAATTAACCTAAATATATTACAAATGCAGTATATGAATGAATAACAACTACATTGAAGTGGATAGAGAAGAAAATAACTACCCTAAGTAATTTTGAAAACAATATTTTGACTGGATATTATTAAGGCTGAAGGCAATAAATAAACAAACAAACTACACTGAAATACTAGAAGTAGTGGAGTTAGTAATTCTGTTATACCTTGGGGATATAGGTTACCAATTGTCTACTTTATGTATATACTGAAATTGAACAACTAAGTAAATATAGATAAGGAGAGCAAGTTTTCTCACTGTTGAAGAAAGAATTTATAAATAAGGAAACAAGAAAGACTAGAATAAAACTCGTAGTATGGTATTGTAATCAAAGGTATCAGTATGTACTACTGTTGATATTATAAATATATTTCAAACAATAGAGAAAAATCAGTAAAATCAGAGTTGTTCCTTTGAAAATATCAACAAAACTACCAAAACTTCAACTAGAATAACATTTTTTAAAAAAAGTATACACAAATAACTAAAATCAAGAATAAAAGTGGAGATATTATTATCTACCTTACAAAAATAAAAATAATTAAAAGAGAATACTGTGAACAGTTATACACCAGCAAAACTAGATAACTTAGATGAAATGGAAAAATTCCTAAAACACACAAATTACTTAAACTGATGTAAGAATTAGAAAATTTCAACAGACATTTAACAAATAGATAAAATCAGTAATGAAAACCTCTTAACAAAGAAAGTCCAGGACCAGATCACAAAGTTTACCAAATATTTAAAGATTTTTAACACCAAAAAATTAAAGAGGAGGAAATACTTTCATCTTATTCTATGAGGCCAGCACTACCCTGATATCAAAGCTAAAGACATGAGAAGAAAATAAACTAATAGGTGAATATTTCTTATAAATATAAATGCAAAAGTTCTCACAATACTAGTACACCAAAGCCAACATCATGTTAAAAGAGTTGTGCACTATGACCAAGTGGGATTTATCTCAGGAATGCAAGAATGGTTCAACATAGTAAAATCAATCAATAATATTCATAGAATATTTAATAGAATTAATAGAATAAAGGGAGAAAAGCACAGTTATCTCAATTGACAAAAAGTAAAAGGAATTGACAAAATACAAATTTCATAATAAAAAGATCAGAAAACTAGGAATAGAAGGAAATCTTCAACATGATAAAGGGCATTTATGACTAACTCACAGATAACATCATACCCAATGTTGAAAAGTTAAAAGCTTTGTTTCTAAGATCTGGAACAAGACAGGATGCCCACTTTCACTAATGCAATTCGATATTGTACTGTAAGTTCTAGACACAGAAATTAAACAAGAAAAAGAAATTAAGAGCATTAAAACTGGAAAAGTAAAACTATGTCTATTCTTGGGATGATATGATCCTATATATAGAAATTATCAAATAATCTACAACAAAGCTACTAGAGATAATAAATAAATCCAGCAAAGTTTCAGAGTACAATGTCGACATTCAGAAATTGGTTGTGTTTCTGTTTATCTACAAAGAATAATCTGAAAATAAAATTAAGAAAACAATTCTATTTATAATAGTATGTAAAAAAACAAACCACTAGAAATAAATTTGACCAAGGAGGTAAAAGATTTATAAAATGAAAATCACAAAATATTGCTGAAAGAAATTAAAGAAGTCCTAAATAAATGAAAAGACATCCTGTATTTATGGGTAGGAAGACTTACTGTTGTCTAGATGTCAGTATAACACAAAGCTCTCTACAGATTCATTGCAACTTCTACCAAAATTTCAACAGCCTTTTTGAAGAAATGGAAAAGCCAATCCTCGTAGTTGTATGGAATTGCAATGGACCTTAAGTGGCCAAAACGATCTTGAAAAAGAAGAACAAATTTGTTGCACCCACATTTCCCATTTTCAAAAGTTACTACACAGCTACAGTAATCAAAACAATGTGGTACTGCAATAGAGATATGCATGTTGACCAATGGAATATAATTGAGAGTCCAGAAATAAACCTATATATCTATGGCCATTTGATTTTTGACAAGTGTACCATGTCTTTTCAAAGTGGGAAGAACAGTCTCTTCAACAAATGGTTCTGAGATAACTGGATTTCCACATGCAAAAGAATGAATTTGTATTTCTACTTCATACCATATACAAAAATTAATTAAACCAATAATCTAAATATTAGAACTAAAACAACAAAAATCTTAGAAGAAAACATAAGTGCAAATCTTAATGACTTTGAGTTTGACAATAGATTCTGAGAGATGGCAGAAAACCCAAGCAACAAAAGAAAAAAAATAAAACAAGCTTCATCAAAATTAAAAAAAATTGTGTATGAAAAGATATTACCAAGAAAATGAAAAGACAACCTACAAGAATGGGAGAAATATTTATACATTATATATCTGTAAGGACTTAATATCCTTAATGTGTAAAAATCTTCTACAACTGAACAACAAAAAGACAAACAAATTAAGAAATTGGTAGAGGAATTGAAAAGGTTATCTCTCCAAAAAGATGTACAGAAAGCCAATAAGAATATGAAAAAATATTCAACATCATTTGTCATTAGGGAAATGCAAATCAAAAATATAGTGAGATAACATTTCACATCTACTAGGATGGCTATAATTTTTTTTTAAAACAAGTTTTGGTGAAGATGTGGAAAATTTGGAATCCTCACACACTGCTGGTGGGAGTGCACAATGGTGCAGCTGCTACGAAAATAGTTTTGTGGTTCTCCAAAAAGCTAAACATAGAATTACCATATGACACTGCAGTTCCTAGTTATATAACCAATAAAATTGAAAATAGGATTCAGAAAATTGTACATCAATGTTCACTGCAACATCATTCACAATAGCCAAAAGGTGGAAACATACCAAGTGTCCATCAACAGATGAATGGAAAATATGACAGTACATATAATGGAATATTTTTCAGCCATTAAAGAAGTGAAGTTCTGATATGTGCTACAGCATGAATGAATCTTGAAAACATTATGCTAAGGGAAATAAGCCAGATGCAAAAGAGAAAATATTACATAATTCCACTTATATGAAATATCTAGAACAGGCAAATTCATAGGGACAGAAAGTATATTAGATGGAAGGAAGATGAGGTATTATTGCATAATGTTTACAGAGTTTCTGTGTGAGTTGATGAAAAAGTTTTGGGAATAAATAGTGATGATAGTTGTACAACATTGTGAATATAATTAATATCACCAAATTGTGCATTTAAAAATGATAAATGGCAAATTTTATAATGTACATATTAAACCCAATAAAAATTTTTTAGTGACCAAAACTTTTGAGCAGGTATTTCACCAAAGAAGATATAAGAATGGCCACTAAGCACATGAAAAGATGTTTAACATGCTTAGTTATCAGATAAATACAAAGTAAGACTATTTTGAAATCATTTCACATCTACTAGGAGGATAAAATCAAAAAGGCTGACAACATCAAGTGTTGGTAGGAATGCGGAGCTACTGAAACTTCCATCCATTGTTGGTGGGAGTGTGGAAAGATGCAACCATTTTGGGGAACATTTTATAGTTTCTTACAATATTAAAAATACATCTATCCTACAATTTATCAATTCTACTCCAATAAATATATCCAAAAGAAAGGAAAGCTTATCACCACAGCAAGACTTTTGCAAGAATATTTTCAGCAGCTCAGTCATAATAGTCAAAACCTGGAAACAACGTAAATGTCTATCAAGAGGAGGATGAATGAACAAACTGTTATGTTCATCAATATAATACTACTCAGCAATTAAAAGAACAAGTTACTGATAACACACAAAACATGATTAAAGCTCATAGACATTGTTCTGAGTAAAAAAAGCCAGAGACAATAGTACAAACTACATGACCTCAAATATGTAGGGTTCTAGATCAAGTAAAACAAACCTTTCTGCCATTAGTCAGAAAGTAATTTCTTTTGGGAGAGATTTGACAAGAAAGCATTGTTAGAAAACTTTCTGGAGTGATGAAAATGTTCTATATCTTCTTATGGTTGGTAAGATTACATGGGTATATATTATTGTTAAAGTTTATTAAACTGAGATGTTAAGATTTATTGTATATAAATATATCACAATAGAAAAATAAAAAATAATTATTAATTAGTCTTGCAAATTTGTATATAAACCTTAATAAAAAAAATAACATTTTAAATTTTGTGAAGATGCTCAGGGACATGGTATGAACTACTGACATCAATTATTTCAAGTGAACTTTATGTAAATTTTATTTTTACAAGCAGGCACATCGTATTCAACTTTGACTTTTAAAAATTAATATGAAAAACCATCAGAAATCTTTCCTTTTATATAACACTATTCCTTTTATGTATGCCAATGAGGTGCTGATTATTGTTATAAATGTTTCTTGATATTTTTTAGATTATTTAGGAGAGATTACGATAAAAAGGAAGAGGTGAGGAAAATATTTATTTATCCTTCTTGAAAACTCTGTGTCGGGTTATCACCTCTATGGCGATGTGGTTTAGTTGCTAAATATAAAAAGGTTTGGAGTCGGGGTTGTGTATTCTGCTATACTGCTAATTTGTTGGGTAATGAAAAGTAAGACAACCTCCTAACCAAGGTCATTACTTCCAGCTGTGAATGAAATCCATCTTCCTTGGAAGAGAAGCTAGATATTCTTCAGTAGTACCACTCTAACCTGTAAAACTTAAAGGATTTATTTAGGAGTACTTTAATTTCTTCCCCAAGATTAGGAAATCAGTTTTTGCAAACACTTAACGATGTCTGTGTCTAAACCTTTACCAGACATTATAAACTGGTAAAAGTGCATAAGTAATTTTTATGTTTAGATTTCAGTCCTTAGGAGATTACAACCTAGCCTGGAGTGGACATGTGATGTGGTGAGGAGAATGAAGAAGTGGGGCAGCAAGATATGCAAATATTAAGCAATTAAAGGACAAAAGCACACCACCATTCAATTAAACAAAAAAATGTGTTATCCAGATATTAAAGGGCTATGGGAATTAAGGAATAGTCAAGATCATTGGGAGTTAGAAATATAATGTTTTCTCTCTTAATGAAAGTAGTGATTTGGTGTGTGTGTGTGTTTGGTGGGGGGAAGAGTTGTGGTAGACGGGAAACAACAATATCCTTGCATATACATACCCAGTACACTAAACAACTGAATCCCTGGTTCTGCATAATTTTTATTTACTTGATTTTTACTGATTTCTTATAATAACCAATACTTTAGTTCTCATTTAGTAAGTGAGAAAGCTCACTTAGGTTAAAGAGACTTACCTAAGATTACAACACTTGTAAGGGTAAAATAAAATTTTAACGTAGATCCTCTTGGTTGCAAAATTTTAACCAGTGTATACTATCCTTTGGACTCTACCAATTCAAATATCTGGGGCCTATAGTGTGTGTCTATAATTATGTTATTTATAGGTAGATATAGATATACATTTTTCCCCTAGAAAGCCAACTGTTCATTATTTATCAACATACTATAGTGTAAAACTCAATCTGTGCCCTCAAACAGATAAATCGAATATACAGATTATTTTATGATTAGAACATAATACTAGAAGAGCCATATTTAAAAAAAATGCTTTGCAGTTCAAATGAGGGAGGAAGAAAGTGAGAAGGCAGGAAGGAAGGAAGGAAGAAAGGAAAATAACAGGACAAAGAGGAGGGATGGTGTAGGGGAGAGAACATCAAGTTGCAAAGATTGAGATAGATGCATAGCGGTAATAGTCTTTTTGATGAATCTTTAAGGATGGGTCAGAATTTATAGGCAAAAGAGGGCATTCTAAACAAAGAGAAAGACTTGATTAAAGCCACCAGGGCAGGAAATGGTAGGATTTTTGTATTTGGGAGGGTTTCTTTAATTGCAAGGAATAAAAACTGACTTTGTCCAAGTTAAATAAAAAGAAGTGGATTGGGGAGAGAATCTCTGGGAAGGCTGGAGATCAGACTGAGAGACAGCCTAAAGCAATGTTCCAAATCACACCACAGAATAGTCTCAACAGTGCCGGAATGGCAAACTGTATTTTGCTTTGGCAGGCACCATTGCCACAGCTGCCTTCAAAACTAGATCTTGTGTAACCCATGGCTCTCAGAGAGCGATCTCCATAATCTCTTCCTCCTTTGAAGACCAGAGTGGATGTCAGATTGGTGGATCTTGAGATCACAATTCATATTTTGATGCCAAAGTAAAGTGGGAATATAAGTCAATTTCAACTTCGATAAAGGAAAAAGAGACTCTCTTCCTCATATAGATTCTTAGGGTGGAATGTTCACCAAGCATAGGAAATGTTTTCAGATTCAGGCAATTAAAAATAACAATAAAAAGATATTTCCACCCAGTATTGTTTTTAATTTGAGTGAATAAACATGTTTTAGATATTCTATTTGCCTGGAACTGTGTTAGGTACTAGGGATTCCAACAAATGTGGCAGCCCATAAATTCAAGGGATTTTTAGAAGCATGAATAGACATATACATAAATACAATATGATCAGTTTTGCATATGACCAGCTTTACGGATGAAGAGAAGGTAGGTTGGGCTTTGGAGCCTGTCAAGGAAAGAAATAGGCAAAAGAAGGCAAATGAAGTAAATCTTAAAGGATGAGTAGAGATTTTTGATTTGCAAAGCAGAAAAGGACATTCCAGTCACATTCAAGCTGCAAGTGATTCAATTTGGGGAGAAAATAGGTTAGTCAGTGAGAGGTTAGACTAGAATACGAAGATATGGCATTAACGAATAAAAAGAGGCATGATAGAACCATGCAAAGTTTGGGGGGACATCTATAACGTGATTAGAATCTGTAATATAAACTTTTGCAAGATAATTTAGCAGTTGTTTGGAGGGCAGCACTAAGAAGAAAATGAGGCCATTACCATATTCCAAACTAATATTCCAAATAAAACATAATGAGGGCCTTAGCTAAGGTGGTGGCAGAGAAATTAAGAAAATAAGGATGCAAGAAGCACTATGAACTTGAAGGGAGTGGCAACATTTTGGTCCATCAGTTGAGACAAATTTAGTCTTATGCTTTTGTACTAAGAGGTCAAGCATCTTCTCTAATGCCCTAAATTTGCTCTAGGCATGCCTATGTCTCCACATTTGCCTATGGACTGTTCTCCACAGTCCAACTGATGGTTCATTTATAATAGAACTCAGGTGTTTGCCCTTCGTGGAGACACAGTGGCTCCACAAGCTTCAGGATGGACTTAATCAATTATGTTACATCACTGTTATGAAGTAGAATGATTGCTTAGCTGCTAGGCTCACAAAGAACAGTTCCTCTGTGTTTTTTACAAGGTCACTTTAATCCAGTTGTAGACTTACCTGAACTATATACCAAGCATAGTCCACGAGAGTCTACAATGGTTCTTCCATCCAACAGGAGGTGATAAAGGCCATCAGATTTTGAAATGAACATCTTTTATATTATATTCGATATTGACTTCTCTCTTCTAAAATGTAAATGGCATATTCTTTGATAAATGGACTGAAATGTAACCTAATTTAATTAAAATTCCATAGGCAATAACTGACAGGCCAACCTGGGGCAGGGGTATCTGTTTTGCAAGTAACACACATAATAATTACTTAAGTAACTAAGTTACAGCTGTTTTGAATAAAAATCTAATTGGAAGATTGACTTTTTTCTCCATAGAGGAAAACCAATTAATTTTCATGTTTTCTTCTCTACAGACAGTGAGATCATAGAATTTAAACACAAATATAATTCTTTCATGCCTCAATAGTCTCCAAATCAGAGACCATCTTTCCTTCAATTTTTCATTACTTATAGCTCCTTTTTATTATTTATATGTATTGAGAGGTGCAATTTTCTTACAAAACTTTATATTATTCTGATTGGAAGCTACACATTTCATGTAAACCAGCTCAAGTAATTCTCCTAGAGCTAAATAAAATACCCTAACTTGTGATCATAAGGGGGCTCTGTCACACAGAGACTCAGCCCAACCACAGCAAGAAAACAACTGAGGAACTGTAGAATCATTACGGCAATGGGCAATGGTTAAAGCTGTCTTCAGCACACAGCACTGTGGGTACAACTTACTAAAAGGAATTACAATTAAACCAAGTCCAGAAGGATTCTTTATGAGATAAAAAGAATGGAATGAGAAGAATGAAAATGAAATAAATGTTTATGGGATGAAAAGAATGTTCTTACAATGACAACTACAAGGATTAGTACTCCTTCAATGATTTTGAGTGGTTTTCTTACTCTAAGTATAGAATTTATATCAAAGAGTCACAAATCTGTCTTCAGTACCGAAGTATAGCCAAAATTGGAAAAATAAGAATGACAATATTTGCATTTGAAAAAAACCTTGAAACAACATTGTGTTTTAGTTATGATATTGTTTTGTCTTCTCTGCTTAATTCTGCTACTTCAAAAGTTTAGTTCCCAGTTGTTACAGTATATTTATTAGAGTCCATTCTTCCTTTTTTGTTTTCCACTAGTTAGTATGTCATATGTTAAGATTCCATTCATGTATAAAATGCCATTTTTCTATTCTCTGGAAGAGTTTTATAAGACCAAGCTTTTCTATTTCTTAAGATAGATGAAACATAACTATAAAACTGTTTAGTGTTTGCTTTGTTGGTAGATTAACAACTACTCATTATCTATATTAGATCTAGGATTATTTAAGATGTTTTGTCATTTGATAAATTATCTATGAGTGTTAATGGCCTTATCTTTTAATCTGTCTTTTATGTTTCCACCTCTTTGTCTCTCTTGCATGTTGTATAACTTTTCTATTCATATCTTTTTCTAGTTCTTCTTTCAATTCCTCTTCAAAACTGTTAATTAAGGTTTGTAATTTTAACAAAATATTTATTAAAGTATAACAGACATGGAGAAAACAGCATAATTCATAAGCATTTCCAATAATACATTGAATCAACTCCAAATTCTGATTTATTTTCCTGATACTTAAAAAAAGTAATGAATTTGGACTTAAACTGCAAAATCTATCTTCATTGCAGTGTATGGCTGTTGATAGCTCTGCTTAGATTTTAATTCTTAATTATAGGGATTCCCCTGTATCTACATAGCTAGTAATGAGTCAGTGATTTAGACAGAAATTGTTCTCAAATACTCCAAGACCATAAAGTTTCTATACCGTATGCCCATTGTATTTGTATGGATTGGGAGTGCATTCAAATCTCAGCCTGTTTTCAAGTGTTTCTTGCTGTCTCCTGTTTTATAGACTCTTTCCAGTATCTGCTTCACCTGCATGTAGTTTCTCAGTAAGAGATGTGTAGAATCTTTGTTCAGTCTTTCTGTGGCTCTTGAGATCTCCTTGTTGAATTTCTAGTTGGTCTGTAATTTTCTCCAACAAGAAGCACAAACTTAGACTAACAAAGATATAGATTTTCCTACTTATAATGATCAAGTTCACCACTTTAGGCAATACATCTAGTATCTACCCATTTTACTCTGTCCCTCAAGTATGCCCACTTTCTCAGCCAAGTTTCTGGGTTTCTCAGAGACAATAATAAAACTACTGTTCTCACTGACTGTGCTGGCAAGTGAGAGTGAGCATGGCAGGAATGTCCTGGCCAAGAAGACTACAGATTCTCATTGATATTATTTGAAGATGTAGCAGTTTTTCTAAGAATAAATGCTTCTCAGTTCATTGTCTCCCTTTTGTTGATTTTCAGGGTCCTATGTTTGTAGTTTTCAACAATTTTACATAGCTTTATAGGGCTTATTTTATGGAGAGGGTTCACCTGGCTATAGTCAGAAGTTCCTCAACTCCCTAAGTCTTGAAACTCTTGTATATACTGTCTTTTTTGATTCATTTCACGTTTCTTTGGTCTTTGCCTGTTCCTTAAATGTTGACATTTTCTAGATGTCTATTCTTGACATCCTTCTATCCTCATGAAAGTCACACTCTATGATTAATTGTAGAAAGGAGGTATATTAGTCTGCTCAGGTTACCATACCAAATACCATAGACTTGGTGGCTTAAACAACAGAAATTTGTTTCCTCACAGTTTTGCTGGCTAGAAGATCAAGGTACCAGTGATTTGGTTTCTGGTGAGGACTCCCTTCATGGTTTGCAGACAGCCTTGTCACTGTGTCCTCAAAGGGCTGCGAGGAAGGGAGAGAGAGAGAAAGAGAGAGAGAGAGAGAGAGAGAGAGAGAGAGAAAAGGAAAGAGGGGGAAGGAGTGTTCTGGTGTATCTTCCTGTAAGGGTACTAATCCCATCATGAGGACCCTACCCTTGTAACTTAATTACCTTTCAAAGGCCCCATTTCCAAATACCATCACATTGGGACTTAGGGCCTCAATGTCTAGGGAGACAAACATTTATTCCAAAGCAGGAGAGATGGAGTATGGTCTTTTAGCCAGAGAAGGCTAAGTACAAAAAGGAGCAAGTACAAAATATGTAGAGTAGGAGAGGATGACTGGGTCAGAGAAGGCAATAGCTTAGAATGCATTTGCATAGGAAGGGCGCTTAAGCTGATGTAATACCCGGTGCACAAAAGCTACAGCATCAATGACATTAGCAGGTTTAGAATAAAAGAGTACTGTTCAGCATGATGAACTTCAGTGATTCTAGGAGTGACAATGTAAGTGTACTTGACAGGGAAATGGAAACTCTGAGCATTTGTGCACCAGATTCAAACTGACCTGAATGGATATATTTTTTTCCCTCTCTGATACATTCTCACTAAACCTGTAATTCAATCTTCTGCCTTCCTAGAAATTTGTCTACAATTACTAGGTAATAGGAGAAACACATAATTACAATTCAGACTAATCAGGGCTTGGGAGAAGACATACTTATGTTTAGATTAGGTAGGGCATAGTGTCAACAAATATCTGAAGAGAGTGAGACTTAAAGAGTATACAGAACTCATACTCTTAAATATCAAGTGAGACACAAGGGAATATAAGTAGGAGTTAGGAGATGGCAGGCGGAAGGAAGTAAAGAGACTAGAGCAAGTCATAATTGAGATGACAAAAAAAATCACTTAAATCCAGAAGCCATAAATAAAATCAGCTTATTTCTCTGAGAAGAATATTTTGCGAGTCTAAGAGACTCTAAGATATAATCTCAGGGAAGAAAAACTAGAGTATACTTCTATGACCATGGTATCTTCTCAGGGAGTATATCATACTTTATTTAGTATTTTTATCTATTCAAAAAAACTGCAGTGTTGATATAACAATTCTAATTTAACACAATTGTTCATCTCTCAAAGATGTCAGGTCTGCATGATACACCACACATTGTTGCCCAGAGTCTTCCCAGTGTCATTTCTCTACTGGCAATTTTTATAGCTCTGCAAGGGAGAGGGAACTATAACAGAGATACTTAACTAGAGCTAACCTATGTCTTGATGTCTACATAATAATTGAAAACATACTAATCTGTGTTAAGTATTTCACAAGAATTTACTTAGTTTTCAAAATAATACTAAAGTATGTTCCCTTATGTGGTCGATTAGGTTAATTTATAGCTTCCAATTATTTTTGGTTCTTCCTCCAAAAGAACACACATTGGTAACAGGCTTGGACATTTGACTTTCTCCAGTGCTCATTTCTCAGTGTTATGAGTTTAACATTTTCCACATATAAGCTGCTCCTTTAGCCTGAGTCTCAGAAAGAGTAATCCATGTCATGAATAACTACATATGAAGACAGCTAACATGTAACCTGAGCAAGATATAAACCTGTGTTGTTTGAAATCACTAAGATTTAAAATAATTAATTAATTTATTTATTTTTATGGTGACATTACTTAATAAAATCTAATAAGTTTCAGCTATACATTTTAACGGTAAGGCATATATATATATTATATATGTGTGTGTGTGTGTGTGTGTGTGTGTATATATACACACACACACACTATGTGTGTACCTCCCATAGTTGGATTTCTTTCTGTCACCACATATTTGACCCCCTTTAAGATTTAAAGGTTATTGTTACATATTGTAATCTAGTGGGAACTGACTAATATGTTTTATTTTCCTTATTTTGTGCATGGTAAAATTGAGTCTTAGAAAGTTATAAAGGTATATAATTGCCTGAGAATATACAATAAGAGCTTGGTGAACTTGTGAGCCCACACAATGCCTAAGCTCTCGTAGCTCTTTTTATTTGGACTCAATGCATCTCATGTAGATCTGATTCTATCTTATCATTCAGATCCAGCCCTTTCATGGTTAGGCAGTTACACATAATCCATTGACAAGGACTCATCGAGATATAAGCCCTAGATTCAACAATCCAGAAAGCTGGAATTACAAAAAAGCATTTGTTAATAGAGTTACCTTCATGATTACTTTCTTCATCGAAATATAAAGGATATGAGTTTACTGAAAGTCTCCTGAGAATATTTTATTAATATCAGGCTATATTTCATAAAGTTCCATGTCTATTCAGTGACTGACATTGAATATGATCCTAGATGTAATGGAAAAAAGGTTGGGAATAAGAAAAACTAGGTTCTAGTCCTGGCAACATCACTTGCCAAGGTTCAATCTGGGATAAACCACTTAGTCCCCTGTAACTTCAATCATATTATTTGTTGTAAGGATAGTAATTCCTGTAATACCACCTAAGATAATTGTTAAAGAGGTTAAATTTGATATATGATATTGCTTTATCTATTACAAAGATCTACATACAAGTGTAAATGATTTTTCTTATTAGAATCTCAGCATGAGAGATGTTTTAAAAGGTCATATACAGATCTTCAACTTGCAAAGAGAAATGCAGATTTCCAGGTAAAAGAAGAGAGTGAGACGAAAAAGATTATTCTCACCTTTGCAAAACTTCACTAAATCTCCTACATTCGTTTTGTGAGCATATTCTCCTTTCTATAGTGGGGAGAAGTGAACATATTCTGTGATTAAATCTAGTAGAGATAAATTCCCAACTGCCTGGAGATGGAGTGGGGGCAAGTAGTTAGAGAAGGAGAAAGGTTATTTGCTATAAACAAGGTTTCTGCTTTTGTAGTATTTTAATAGTAGCCAGCTCTCTGGTGATATACATATATCAACATCAATCAATCAATAAATTTTGAAACATTTTGAGAAATCATATTTTCATTCATTCAAAACATTTATTGAGAGATTTCTATGTGCCAAACATTGTTCTAGATATTAGATATACAGCAGAAAACAAAGTCCTTCATGTAATGTACATTTTAGTGAAGAATGATAGACAATAAACATAAAATAAACATATAAACTATAACAAGTATAATTTCAGAAGTGATAAGTTTTATGGAGAAATTAAAGTAAGGAGTAGAGAGTTGGGATGAGGAGATGGACAAAGGCAGCTAATATAGCCTGGAAAGATATGGCTGAAGAAGAAATGTTTGAGCTGAGATCTAAAATAAGAGAGGACAAAGGAAGAGCCTTCTAAAAAAGAGAAAAATGCAATTGTGGAGACACTGAGATAGAAATGAAAGACAAATATATTTTGAGTACAGACCAGGAGAGTTGTATTTACTTAGTTGGAAATTATTGGAGGACTATATTCAGAAGAGTGATATGACTTTGTTTACATTTTTAAAAGATCACTATTGATGCCTTTGCAGAACATGGACAGGAATGGGTCAAGAAAAGAGTCAGGGAGACCAATGAAGAGGCTAGTGCAGTCATCAAGGTAGAAGATACTTGTGGCTTAGATTAGGATTTAGCAGTGAGGGTGGGGCAGAGTGGTCAGATTGATGAATAATTTTGGCAGTGGATCCAAGGGAACATCCTAATGGTTTGGACCTGCAGTGTAAGGCAAAAACAAACAAACAAAACAAACAAACAAACAAATAAAAAACAGGATTCCAAGATGCATTAGAATTTTGGAATTTTACTGGGTTAGTAAGACTTGTGAGGGAGCCAGTTGGAGTGGGCAGTGAGGAAGAGATTTCCTCTAGATACCCTTTTAGATGACTGTTAGTCAAATGGACATATCTAGTAAGCAGTTAGATATCTAAGTCTAGAGATCAGAAGAAAGATCTAGGCTAGGAATATGGATTAGTGATTAATTAGTGTATGTATTTAATTTAAATCCCCCAAATTGATGACAGTGTAGATAAAGAAAGAAGACCAAGAAAAAATACCCTGGATCAATACAATATTTAGACCCAGAAACTTCCTACCATCGACACAGAAATAGCACATTAGCTATGCAATAAATATTTAGTAAATGAATAAATTTGTATCCATAAGGAATGTCTAAATTTTTAGGAAAAAAATTAATGTATCATACCAGGGCCAACATATTTAATTTATCTGCTAAAATAAGCTAGGTTTACCATTCTTATTTTAAGCTAACAAATATTAGAGGTCAGTAAACTTGAAGTCTTCATTTTTTTTTTTATAATAATGTCAATATATTTTACCCACTCCCAGACAGCCTCTGTATAATAGTGGTGGATTTCACCATTCTTGTCTGGGGCAGAGGGAAATCTTGAGCTGACTTTGTTTAGTCCCCATTGAAGTATAGATATGAAGTGGAAGCTTTCCTTTATTTTCCCCCTCTGTTTTATTTATTTTATATTAGCTTCAGGTATGCAGTTCAATGGTTAGACATTTATATAGTTTGTAAAATGATCCCCCCAATTACTCTAGCACCCATCTTGCTCTATACAGAGTCATTATAATACTATTAACTATATTCCCTATGCTGTACACTATGTCTCCATGACTATTTTGTAACTACTAATTTGTACTTCTTCATCCCTTCACCTTTCCACCCATTCCCCAATCTTCCTCCCCTTTCCTCATCTATTTTGCATATCCAGGTGATCAAATCATTATTGTGGGGAGTTTATTAGTAAGTATTCTGAGTCATTATAATTTGGAAAAGCCTGAGGAAAATATTAGCCCAGACAAATGGCACTCCTACTCAATCATCAGTGTGCCACAGGGAATCAGATATTGCTGGGGTAGTTATAGCAGGTTAATAGGACTCCATCCTACCAGAAATTCATTTTGCTTATTTGAATGGCAACAGCAGGCCTGTTGTAGATCGACTTTTGATTAATAATGCCCATGTGATAGATTTTGCATTGTCTCTAGTTGCTGATTCCTCTCTGCTCCATAAAGTATATCCTAGTCTAGCATCTTCCTTCATGGTTATGCCTCCTTCAATTTTTTTCCTCATCACCAGCTATACAGAATCCTTATTTGTCCTTATGTTTAGAATTGTGTGGCTCTTAAACTCTTCTCTTTCCATTGTGCAATTTATACATAGATATTGTGTATTCTTGCTTCAGGATTTTTTTCTTGTTGCTATTCAAAGCCAAACTTAGTATTCAAGAAAATCACTATTCTTTCAAGAGATGACTATCTTTACCATAATTTTGATATTTTATTTTGCAGATGGAATTGACATTTCTTTTAGATTGTATCTTCTCTCCTCCTAAGGTGGTTAGTGAATTTCAATGAATAATTTGGGGGGTATCAGAGGGAATAAGATAACCAAAAAAATGTGGAAAGAAAAATTTAGGGTAATACGTAAGAAGAGCACCCATTGGTAAAAAGTGTCAGGTAAGGAATATTTAATATTATAGTACTATGTCTTCACTTCTTTTATTTTTATGTTTTAAAGGAAACTTCTAGGGCAAAGAGTATACTTTCTAACATACAGAGAGCAGGAAGGCTTTACCTTCCTCCTACATTCTTTATCTGTAGATGAAATTACTCTCCAGGAGCTAAGACCTTACATGGCTCCACTATGTCATAGTTTGAGTTTCTGCAGAAGCAGATCCTGAGCTGAGGATTTGAGTGCAAATAATTTACATAGGGAATGTGCCAAGAAGTGGGAGTGGAGAAATAAGACAGGGGAGAGAATGAAGCCAATCCAAGTATGTTAATGAACAGGTTACCACAGTGAGCAACTGGGGCACAGATCCTGCTAGGAACCTTGGGAGATTGTGTAGAATGCACTTCAAAGGGATGTGGAAGAAATGAGGAAGCGTGGGTATTTGTCATTTGACTTTCATCTTTCATTGGCTGAATTCTTCTTGGGACTCAAGTAACTGATATTCCAGCCTGTCTTGCATGGGCCTATCACATGAGAAAAAAACCTTCAGGCAGAAAGATGCAGGTACTTATAGTAGAAACCTGTCAGCATCCTTAAGAACTGTGAATGCCAAGGCAATGTGGGCGGGGCACTCAAACAACCTCTAAATCTCAGTGGTTTAAAAATAATGAAACATTATTTTTTCACTAATACTGCATGCACATCACAAGTTGGCATTATGGTCTATTAAGTGATATCTTTACTCTAGGACAGGGCTTATTGAAAGTTGGTGATCTTTGTGGCAGAAGGAAACAGAATTCTGGAGGAAAAGATACAAATAATTAAATTCTCCTGCCTAGAAACAATAGATGTCACTTATTCTTATAACTCATTGGCTAGAAATAGTCATATGACCTCTCTTAACAACAAAGGAGCCAGGAAATCCAACTTTATATGTGTCTGAAAAAAAATAGAACTAGATATAAAGGAGCATCACAGTTTGCCACAGTTTTCTCTTTTGGCCACCAAATATTTGGTTAAATTCCTTCTCACGTGAAAAATATACTCACCTTTTCCCTAAGTAAAGTCCCCCAGTCAAGGCATTAGGTTATCCAACTCCTTCTTCCCCATGCACCCAGAAGGCAATGGTGGAGCAAGAATAGGATAATTGCAGTAAACACTCCCATTTGGAAACGGGAACAATGAAAATATAAAGCAGACTCTAATCTGTGGCAATTTTGATATTCTACTAGGCAGACACTTTAAGGGCTTTCTATGGAGGAGGGGAATTATTCCTTGATTAAACTGTAATTCTGCTCCAAAGAAGAGCCCCCTTCTCTGTTTTCTACATGAATCATGCTTCTGCATTCCAGGATATCATTTATTTTCCAGGATGTTTTTTGGTCAGATTTAAAGTGGCAGTTGGGGCTATGCTATCTTTGAGGGCTGAGTGGATTTCTTAGCCTGCAAAAAGCCCATACAAGGGTGAGAGTCCACAGGTTATTTTAAGTCTTGAACAAGACCAGTCTTCTTTAGTCTAGACCAATGATTCTTTGGTAAAAAACTCTCAAAAGCTTAGGTTTCTTATGGATATTTCATTTGCTCTGTTCCATTTGTCAGTAATCACACTCAAAATTCTTTTCATGACCTATTCTCATGTCTAATATTATTTTCCTGCTTACTCCATTCCTTTGTCTCTCTATTTAGTTGAAAGTGTTTTGAGCCTATAAGGATTTTTAGTTTTGTTTTTTTTTTTAATCTCTAAATCATTTTATCCAACTGAAAGAATTTACTTGGACTATGTAAATCTATTCAGTGGTTTTTAAACAGTCAGCATAATAGCCACAATCTTGATTTCATTCTTGTTGCAAATTTGAGTTTTAAACTTTTTTTTACTCAAAGTAGTTTTCAATTTTATCTTTTCATTATTTCTATTTGAGAAGCAATTGTCTTCGCCATGCTTACACATTTCTGAAATTGTAGGCTCCTCCTGTTTTCTTTCATTCCTTCTTAAAATCTGGCCAGTTTTTTTCTCTACTCTATCATTTTTTTCTGATACATTGCTGAACACAGCTACTAGCAACCAGTATATTATTAACATTCTGTTTTTCAACCTCTTCCCTGTTGCTAAAAGTTCATTAAAGTGCATGATTGGCCTTCCAAGTTATTGTGGACATCGGTTTAACTGAACATTTTGCCAGTGTATGATATGGAAAACTACCTTTCTAACTCTTCAGAATAGTTTCCCTCCTACCCCATCCTGATTCGTAAGCTAATGGCACTTACTTTGTTATTTTTTGTGGTGTCACTCCACTTCCAGATGCATACTTCTGCATTAGTCAAAAGTGTCTAAATTATGCCGTGATAAGAAGCAACTTCAAAAATTTCAATGGCTTAAAATAATAAAGGTTTATTTCTTAACCATGTTTATATAGTCACCACAGTTTTACTGGGAGCTTTTCTTGGTGTCATCTTGTTCTAATGATTTGCTGATGGAGAAACCATCATCTTGAAATTTATCATTGCAGAGTGAAAATGTGCTCTGGGAAGTCTTACACAAGCAATTAAATATTCCAATCTCAAATGGAAACACGTCACTTCTGCTCACAACTCATTAGCCAGAAATAATCATATGGTGCCATCCAGTCACAAAAATCATGAAATGCAGACTTTCCTGTGACTAGAAGGAGAAAAGAACCAAATGTTTAAGCAGAGCAATGACTACCAGAGTCAATCCCGAGGCAGGTAGAGCCTGAGCAAGATTCACACACCTCCTAGTGGACATAAGATAGGGAAGCAAGGATTCTCAGTATGTTCCACTCTTGTGAGATCCTGATTGGAAGTGTAGGACCTAGAGACTATTAAAGTTGAAGAGACACAAAATGTTAGTGCTTGAGGGAGCTGTTGTTATCATATAGTCCAATTTCTAATTTTCGTAGAGCTAAGAAAACTTGACCTATTAATGTTAGCCATTAATGGTTTATACTACTAATAATTACCACTTATTGGATATTTGTTATGTGCTAAGCAGGAGCTGTGCTAAGCAGTTTGCAATTGTTTTCTCATTTCATCCTTCAAGAAAACCTATGAATAGGTATCATTATTATTGTCAGCTGTATTTTGTATATTAAATAACAGACTGAGGGAGGTCCAATAATTTGCCTAAGTTAGCACAAACAGCAAGTGCTAGTCTCAGACTCAAATGCAAATTCACCTGAATCTAATATCCTCGTTGTCAAACATTGCAGGATACCTCATCCTATGTTCAGTATTTCATTTATCATTATTAAATTTTCATTCTCAACGCCTATTTTAATACAATAATATATTGTCAAAATCCATTTTTCCTTCATGATATCAAAAAGAAATATCTCTGAGTTATGTGATAAGCATAAAGAAATAACTTTGCTGAACAGATGCCAGTAGAGACTGAATTTCCAAATCCCAAGATGTTTAATTATTGTGTCCAGATGCTGAGATGACAAGTTTTATTTACATGTCCCTCATTTATTTCCACATTCGGAACTGTCCTTGGGAGCATTTCTGCTTAATGGAACAACAAGATCAATAAGAAAGACTGTTTTATTACCCTCAAAAAATGGCAGAATAGAATAACTGGTCTGGTGGCCACATATTTGTAGACCTGTTATCAGGACTTTGCTGTTCTGCATTTTATAATAGTCATTTCTCAGGGAATTCAAATTGAGAGATTTAAAGAGAGACCATATGAAATTATGTAAACCCCAGGATCCAACCATGCTTGAAGTCAAGTAATTAAGTATTCTTTCTGATAAAGTCATTTTTTTCCCTTTTAAGGTAGTTTGAGAATATAGTTACAGTTAGTTATATGATATTGTTGATTTAATTCACATGGTCAAGGTACATTAGTTATACTTCCTATTCCTTATGAATAGTTTCTTCTACTCCAAAGCTATTTGAAGAGGAGGTACTCTAAAGGACACAAGTTAATTGTCACTTTTAGGTTATAAGGCCTATGTTTATATTAATTTAGCAATTAGACAATATTACCTATCCTTCTGCAAAATGATCTTCACTTCAAAATCACACATGGTGTTATTACACTTGGATATCAACTTTTATTGTATAGGTCATTATAATAAAGAGCCTGTATTAGTTTCCTATGGCTGTTGTAACAAATTATTACAAATTTTGTGTCTTAAAACCACACAAATTTATTCTCTTACAGTTCTAGAAGTCTGAATTCAGAAATTAGTATTGTTGGGCTCAGTCAAGGTGTCAGGTGACCCAGGGCAGGATGCTCCCTTAGATGGCTCTAGGAGAGAATCCTTTTCCAGCTTCTAGATCTACATTGCTTGCATTCCTTAGTTTATGGCTTCTTCCTCCATCTTAAAAGCCAGCAACATAGAATCTTCAAATGTCTCTGCTTCTGTCACATCACCTCTCTTGTAGAGCAATATCTCCCTTTGCCTACCTCTTATAAGGGTGCTCGTGATTATATTTAAGGTCCCCTTAGATAATTCAGGATAATCTCCCCATATCAAGAGCCTTAATTAAACATCTTTTGCCATATAGGTAATATTCACTCTTTTGCCATATAAAGCAATAATCACAGGTTCCAGGGATTAAGTAATAAATATCTTTCGGCCTCATTATTTAGCCTACCATAGTGCCCCATAGAAACTGCTTCTGTATCTATTGTAAACCTTAATTTGAGAATATCATGACCTAATATATATTTCTATATATGAGAAATGCAATTTTGAATTTTGTGTTGAAAAAATATTTCTCTTAAATAAGTAACCTTTGGATTATATAGAAGATTTTATAGTTCCATTTGTTTGTCTTGAATTCCAAGAATCTCACAGTCTAATTTGCTGCTGAGTAATGAAAGTATACTGATTTTATGAGCAACATATTTACTTCCTCTGCCTTTGTGGTTTTGATTTTCAAATACTAATATTTTGTTAACCATAAATCACATATGTATGTCTTAGTGTAAACAATTTCAGTCTCTCTTTTTTTTAAAGCATGTTGCCAGGTAATGTGCTTGAGATGCAAGTTGCTTATGACCAGAAAAGAAGACAGATATGAAAACTGTATAAAATAAAATATGTATTGAATAGGGATATAAACAATGTTTTCTTAGGTTGATGGAAGGATTCCTGGGAGAGGTTACATTTGTATTGGGTTTTTCAGATAAAATATATGCATGGAAAAAGGAAAACAGGGACATTAATTAATTCCAAATTGAGAGGAGCATTCATTCAGTACTTAATAAAGAATTTTTGAGCACCATTCAGGCCCCCGGGGAAACCAGAATGAACCAGAGAGATAAAGCCCTATTCCTGCGGTATTTGTATTCGGGGAAAGAGGAGGTGGACAATAAACTTGAAAAAATAAATGTATAATCATGTTAACATAATAAAAATTATAATAAATTGTCACATTATAGGATCATAGACATGGCTAGAGTAATGGTTATCAAGCAAGTGTGATTTTGTCCCCTAAGGGACTTTTAGCAATGCCTGGAGACCTTGGTTGTCAAAACTGGAGTGGTGTTACTAGCATCTAGTGGGTAGAAGCCTGGAATGCTGCCAAAAATCCTACAATGTATATAACAGACTCCCAGGACAAAGAATTATCTGGCTTAGTACGTCAGTAGTAGTATCAAGGTTGAGAAGCTCTGGGCTAGAGGATGAGAGTCAAATTGGTAGGAATTAAAGTCACTGAGGTTGGTGACTTCAGTAAAGGCTGGTACTCAACAGACTGTTGGCCTTGGTAACCATTTGGATTTCATTCTATATGTAATAGGAAGCCATTAGAAAGCTTCAATCAGGGAAGCCAAATGATCTGATTTGCATTTTAAACAATCACTTTAGCTGTTGAGCGTAAAATAAACTGTTGCGGATGCCACAGAGATCAGAAAGAACAATAAGAATGTCATTAAAATAATCCATTTGAGCTAATCATGATGAGCAAGCACTATGCTTGTAAAACTCTTTGATACTCCTCCCTTCAGGAGGTGGAGTCTAAGTCCCCTTCCTTTGAGTGTGGACCGGACTTAGTGACTTTTGTTCAATGAATAGAATACGATGGAAGTGACTGTGACTCTGAGATTAGGTCATAAAAGACATTGCATCTTTCTCTTCCCTTAGTTTCTGCAGGAAGCCTGATGATGTGATATATGGACATACAGCCCTATGGGGAATTCCATGTGGTGAATAACCCAACCCTTTTTTCTAACATCAAACAAGGAACTGAGGCTTCTACGAAAATCCATGTGAATAAGCCATCGTGAAAGCAAGTTAAGCCTCCAGTTGCAGTTAAGCCTTCACACTGTGGCAACCCTGGCTGACATCTCGACAGCAACCAAGTGAGACTACTTGACCTGAGCTAGCATCACCCAGCTAGACTGCTCCTAGGTTTCTGACACACAAAAACTGTGGGGTAATAAATATTCATTGGGGCTTGGGACTTTGTAATGCTGCAATAGATAACCAATACAAGCATAGTTGCTTGCTGAGGGCAAAAGGAATATGAAGTGGATAGTAGAGGAAGGTAGTTATAAACACCAGTTACAACAATGTAACAAATACAGAAAGGAAGACTGTAATAATTATGAATATTTCTTCCTTAATTTTATATGTTTATGTATATATTAATCAAATATTCTTGTTTTCTTCCTTTTCCATTCACTACCATCTAATATAGAATGTGTTAATAATAATTAATTTTGTACGCAAGATTTAAGCAACAGAAAAGTGAATAGCTAAAAGAATGAACATCACCCAAAGATAAAATAAGGGACTTTGCATCCTTTTTTGGGAGAGGGGTGGTTATCATGTTTTTATTTGTGTGTGGGATAACTATCTCATGTCAGGTGGAAGCATGTTTTTCTTATTGTCTTTATTTGAAAATTAGGCTAACTATCTTTTAAAGAGGTGTACTGGTGCCGAATTGGCTAGCTGTGTCCTGTGGTGGCTTTGTAATGTGTCAATTTGCTTTGGCTGAACTAAGCTTTTCTAGATTTCTCTTTCTTGTTTGTTTCTGGTTAAAGTGAGCCACCAAGATACATTTTTCACCCGAGATTTGGAGTGTAGAAGTAAAATTTCAGCCATTTTGTTTTTAAACCTCAGTAATTTGAGGCAGCACTTCTACAGCTCACACAAACTGTTGCTTATTTGCTGGATCACCTGGTTGGTGTGGGCAGCAAACAGGCCTTCAACTATTCGATCTCCCCCCTGGACTATCTTTCAACTTCTGATGATGAAAATGCACCTCAGAAAAGAAGTCCAAGTTGGAGATAAAGAATCAGTATTCATATGTTTGTATATGACTTTAAAACAATGGAGGTGGATTTGTTTTCCTGGGGAGATGGTGTAGATGGAGAATAAGAGAGAGCTAAAAAAAGAACCCTTCAACATTTAAAGGTAAATCAGAAGCAGTAGTATCAATAAGGGAGACTAGGAGGGGAGCAGTCTGTGAGATAGAAGAAAAATGAGGTGAGCCAATAGCAAAGAGTGTTTCAACAAGAAGTGGAAAATGAACTCTGGAGTGACTAAAATTCCTGGAACAAAGGGAGGCCCCAAACTTTAGGTACTCTGTAAATGACCACAGCCCCTTTATCTCCATATTGCAATTGCCTGGAATCAAGAGTGGATCTAGAACCCCGTGTAGTCCTCACGAGCCCTTCCAACAATATTCATGACTCCCCTGTAACTTCATTATGCTATTTATCTCTTTAACTGACTTAAACACTAACTTCCCAAAGCCCAGAATCCCCAGATCATTCTTTCTTCCATCCTTTGTGTGGGTCCCATGTCTGGCTGTGAACCAGGCTTGCGGCGAGGGATAGGACTCCAGATTTAGAATGTTACATTAATGTAGTAGGGCACCTGCACCTAACTTATGTAAGTATGATTCAGTTTATTATATCACACGTGTCTGGCAGAATGCCATTATTGTTCTCTGACATATATAAAGCCCATGCGGTCCCCTAGCGCAGAAGCCCACTCCCCGCAATAAAATTGATGCCTGCTGTTTCATTCTCATGTCGGCTCCTCGAGCATTCTTTTAATTGGGTATCTCACCCCTGAAATCTTTCCTTCTTGATCAGCTAGGCGCTAACACCTTGAAACCTCCTTATGGCTCAAGACCTCCCGTCAAGTCCATTACTCTTAAACATCAACTCTTTTCACTTTCCAACTCCTGAAACATTCTCACCATGCCCTCCAGGATTCGTAGTCAACTTCCAGTAAAATTACCTATTTCTTAAACATTTTCTCAAAATATTCTTTTCTTGCTCAACTGAAACTTGTCTAGCTCTTTTCCCCTGGTGCTTCTGCTTCCTCTATAGCCCTCTCAAGTGGTAGCATTTTATCTCTCACATTCCACATATCAGTGTATAAAGGCGAGTTGAGTGTCCTCTTATTTTACCACTTCCAAACTGATACTGTCACCTGTGAATGACATATTATCAGAATATTCCAGTCATTACCTCCCCCAGAGCACCCCACTTACTCATTAAATTTCAGCTCCTTTATTATTTCATCTTTCCAATGCTACTATCATAATTCCTGGGGTTATCCATTTCCATGCATTAATCCTCCCAAGATCCCAGCATGTTAATACTGGGTCACCCTACCTCCAATAGTTTCGTACCCTCAATATTCCAGTCCCCCACTCCCATGGTTATATCTTGTCATGACCAATAACTTTGACCTCTCTGTCAACTCAATTTCAATCACCTTTTACTTCTCCCCCTAAAGTACTCCATGTCCAATTGTCTTTTAATTTCCTGGACCTACAATCCTTTGATCTCACAACATTTTTTCTTGTCTCTAACCCCTTCATGACCTCAGTCTTCTCCTTACTCAGTTTAAATTTCATCATTCATCATTATAAACTGTCTCTTACACTGTAAACATTTGCAAGTCTCTGGAACCCCACTGTATTCATCATACTTGCCTGGCAAAATCCAAGCCTTGGTTAAATTCAGTCTTTCACCTATTTTGTATCTGTACCCCAATAATTGAACATGGCTGGGAAAACTTATTTGATGGGAAAACATAATTGATATAAACTGAATATTTGTGTCTCTCCAACTTCATATGATGAAAACTAATTTCATAACTATTAACCTCAAATAAACCCTAAGTGTTTCATTCTTTTACTCTTTTACTCTTTCATTCTTTTACTCTTCTAGATGACAATTGTATCCTATATTCTTAAGCCTCCAACATCTTTGCTCTTCTAAATCTCCACTCTCCTAAATCTCAGCTGATGGTCTTGTTTCTATTTCGTTGAGAAAGTAGAAGCAAAGAGAAAAAATTCCAAAGGTGCTCACAACCACAGCTAACTACATACTTGCATTTTTGCCCGCTTATGTCTTCTTGCCTGATATTATGGATGAACTGACCCTTCTACTTAAGACCAATCCTTCCACTTGCACACTGGGTCTCAATCCCTCTCACTGACTCTAGGACATATTTATAGTAATTCCATTTTCTGTCATGAATTATCAGTCTTACCACCTCTATTTGATCATAACCTCGGTTTAAAAACAGACTGTTATTTCTCTGATCTGAAATAAAGCTTTTATTTAACTCTAATTTCTCTTCCAGCTACTACCCCACTTCTCTGCTCTCCTTTATAGTAAACATTTCCAAATATTTGCCCATATTTGCTCTCTCTAGTTCCTCTTCTCCCATTCCCTTTGAAGCCACTTCATTTAGGCTTTTGCCTCTTCTTATCCATTGAACCTACTCTTGTCAGTTACCATTGACCTCCACGATGCTGTGTCCAATGGTTAAGTCATAGTCTATGTCTTTTGAGATCTATCAGTCACTTTTTTTACACATTCTTAAAAACTGTTCTTTCATAGACTCTAGAACTCTGCACTCTTCGTTTTGGCCAGCCTCACTGGTGGCTCTTTCTTAGTTGTTCTGTTCATTTTGTTTTGTTTGTTTGATTGGTTGTTAATGTGCCGAATCTTTCTCATTGTCCTCACTTCCCAACTTTGGGATGTCCCAAGACTCAGACTTTGAATAGTCTCATGCTCTGATAACTCCCAACTTTTTTTTTCCTGGAGCTCAGACTTTATACCCAAGCTCCCAAACATTTATCCAACTGCCTACTTGTCCATTTAGATATCTATTAGCCATTCCAACATTACAGGTCTAAAACACAGCTCCTGGTCTACCTCCACTATACCCCAGCTTACACAAAGCTGCTTTCCCCTACATTATTCTCCACTCACTAAATGACAATTTCACTGAAGCTAGGGTCATCCTTTAGGTTTACTCCTTAAGACTCGGCAATTATTATTTCTTCTACGTGTTATGTTCACCCTCCAGACAAGTACATAGGTAGCTTCTTTACCACCTTCTGGCCTTTACTTAAAAGTTACTTTCTGAGGCATGAATTTCTCTGACCACCCTACTGGAAATTAAAGCCTCCCCTTACTTCCTTTACCACTCTCTTTTGCCCTTATCTCCCTTTCCTGCTTTATTTTCTCCATAGTGTTTATGATCTTCTGACATTTTATATTTTTTACACATTTGTTTTTGGACTGTCTCCACCAGCATATAATCTCCACAAGAATAAGTATCTCTGTTTTTTTCACTGTTGTATCCCTAGTACTTAGACATTGTCTGGTATATGGCTGGTGCTCAATAAATATTTATTGAATGAATGAATATTTCTCAGCAGATTCTAATTCATTATGCATATTTGAATTTCAATGAATGGTTGTTGAATTCATCTTTGTTCAATATGGAAAAGGACCACTGAGTACAAATTCATATTCTGCAAATGAGAAAACTAAAGTCTAAAACAGCAGTAACTTGCCATAATCACACGAATAGTGGAAAGCCATAAATAAAAGCCAGATCTCTTGTAAGGACTCATGCCATTTAAATTTGATCATGATAAAAGCAAAGTTTGATGTACTTAGGTTAGTTTGGAGCAGTGAGGTCCGGGACTAATATTTATTTTTTTAAAATTCATTCTATTAATATTTATTTTATATCCTGATATGCCCTCCTCTGTTTTTGGGTCTGTGAATATAATGTTGAGTAAGACAGAAAAGATCTCACCCTCATGGGGCTGTCAAAGAAGACAGTTAAGCAAGCAATTATAACAAAGTGTGATAGACGATATGATAGGGGACCGTAGAGTACTCTGCAAGCATATAGCAGAGATACCCAGCCTGGAAAAAGATTTCCAGATGAAATTACTTTTAAGGTAAGACCGAAGGCTCAGTAGGAGGAACCAATTTTAAGCAAAGCTGTGAAGTTTGTGACTAGAATCTTACCACTTTGAGAATCTTAGACTTCAGAGTATTAGAGAATCTAACTGGATTCCTTTTAGCTTCTATATGTCATCCCCTCAGTGTTTATTACCATTGGCATCTCCACCATCAGCATTATCATTTCTTGGCCATTGTTTTGGTTTTTATTATAGTACGAACTTGCACCTTTTGTGGAATAAGGTAGATTTTTTTTTAAGCCTAACTACACAGTGCCATGAGAGTTCCAGCAGTGTTTGGTTTCCATGAATGAACCCTAAGTATGAATATTTTTCAAATAGCCCTGTAAGTGCATTATGTAAAATTATGTAAATATCTGTACTTGCCTGATAACCTGCTCATCTCAAAGTACCCAATATACTGAGATCTTCTTTTCTTCTCCTGCCTCAGCAGTACTTTAAATTGCTTATTAGAGCACTTAGGCATTCAGAATATTAATGAAGACTAGCATACTCATCTATTAAATTACAATGACATGTTAAAATTCAGAAATTTGGTGTCATCTTTATTCTGGAGCTTGGGCCACTAATAAAGGAAACAGAGTCAGGGTGATTTTCAGATCATTTTAATAGCATAACTAATGTAAAAGGATAAAAATTTCTATCCTGGACTGCTTTTCATTTCAACGTTGACAAGGACACTGTTCTGCTGGCAATAAAGATAGAAAATTTATAAGGGTATGCAAGGCAGATTATGGTGCAAACTAGGTGTTGAATTTTTCATCTGTACCATAAACAAAGAAAGAAGAGCAGCATTTACTCTGCATTTCAAACAACTATACATGAAAAGAGACTGGAGTGGGAAGCCAGCACAATTAAATTTCAGTCTTCAAAATGCTGTTGTACTGTAGACATTTCTATATATGGTTTCTCACTCTTAATTTTTTATTAAACTTTATAAAACTCCTATCTCATTTGGCGAACAAGTCACTGAAGAGCAACAGCCAAGGGATTATAGCTCCCAATTACATTATAGGTTTTGAACAAAATGTCATCTCAGTATTTCATTGTAGCAGTGATTAACATGAGGAGATTTTCTTATCTTTATAACCTGCTTCTACTACAACATCAAATCCTGAAAACAACACCTAAGCCTAGGTAAAATGAATTATCATCATGGATGTTGGCAGAAAGTTCAAATTGGAAATTCAAAACAAACTGAAATTTTACTGAACATGTATTATTTGTACAATAGTTGGTGCCAGAGATTTGAGCACGTGCTCAGAAGATAGGGAGGAAGATTAAACCAAATATTTCTGACAGGGACATAAAGGGACTATAGAGGCAGAACGTTTATCTCCTCTGATGTCAAACTCTCTGATATTCACTGAGTCCAACAGTGTCCTTGTGTTAACATCAGGTCAACAGTTAGTAATTTCTTCTGATTCAGGTAATATTGAATATAATGTTTCACTTTTTGCCTTCCCTTATTGCTCATATAAGGGCCAACTCATTTTCTAGGGATTGTTTTTCATTTTTTTATTCGTGTGTATATGTATGTGTGTGTATGTATGTATGTGTGATGTGTGTGTATGTATGCATATGTGATGTGTATATATATGTGTATATACACATACATACATATATATACATACAAATATGTTACAGTAAATCTTATCTCTTTCAACTACTTTACAAGGTACATTATTATTTAAGAGAGGGATATGTCATTAATATCTATGATTCACTTTAGTTTAACAGACTAGTTCTTTTTTTATTCAGCTTTAAAATTAGTTTTTTCATATCTACAGTGACTTCTTAGCATATGATAATAAATGTTTGTGCACATTTAAGGATGTTGAAGAAAGCACCCATGATAAATATTAATCATTTGGGATTTAACAAGTGTACTTATGCTCCTTCAAGACTCTTGCTCAATTTTTATAGGTGTAAATTAGAGACCTGTAGCCATAAGCAAAGCTATGCAGCATTGGTATAAGGCAGAGATTCTGGGCAAGTGGCTCATAGTGATGTTTTGTTTCGCCAATGTGGTATTTTAACATTATTTGACTTGCCAACATTTAAAAATAGAGAGTGTTCATAAGACATCTGAATTTCTGCTTCTTTTAATATATTGGGGATCTGGGAACACTTGGCCTATATGCAGTGGTGTGAAGGTAAATGTTTAACATTCAACTCTTAACAACAACAACAAAAGAGTACTGATTTATAGCATTTGCCGATTTCTGTAGTGTAAATATTGCCACCATGACTAATTTCAAACTACCTATGTGACATTATTGAGTGCAGGTGGAAGAGATGCACACAATTTGTTCTTGCAAACCAGTATGATCCAGTTCACTACTGTCTATTTTAATCCTCAAAAAAAAACTGGCTGAAATGCCTAGCTTCCCCCATTAGATGAGGTACAATTTCCCTAGTTCTTTATGCTTTCTGCTTCATCCATGTCACTTATTTAGGTGACCTGTTAATTTACATAGGAATTTTTTTGTGTTTGTGACCTCTGGCCTAAGGAATAATTTTGTTGGGAATTAAGGTCTGGGACCATGGAAAATGGCATAAACTCTATGTTATTTAAGTAGACAGACACTGTGTAGTTAAAGCTTTAGGTTGGAAAGAGCCGATGCAATCAGGAAAACATGATAAATTAGGGACAGAGAGAGCAGACGCAGATGCATTGTGCCAATATCCATGCATCTGAAGAATATAGCCTAGTCTGGAGAGCCTGGCATTTGCAATGATTGCTAGACAAAAGGTTAAAGCAGGGATGGTGGTGCTGCTAGATTACAGTATTGAGTCATAAGAAACAGTTGGTTTGGGAGGCAGCCTCCTGGACTGTCTACATAGGTCTGGTGACCTGAGCAAGCAACTAGGGATTTGAATTGTCTTTGAACCTCCCTTGATGCCTCTGGAGAGGTGTGGCCAGATAGGTGCCTAACCTATAAAAGGCTTGACTTGCCATACCCATTTTGGCCCTCTGTTTATTCTATTACTCTGTTTTCATGGACCAAGGCTGAGCCTGCCCAGAAATGCCACATATATTGTATGTGTTGTACACAGCATAACTCTAGGGGGCACCTTTTCCATAGACCATGATTTGGATGGTTCCTCCTTAGCTGTTCAGTACATGGCTGGTACAACTATACTGTGTGGAAATAAACAAAGACCAACAAGATGAGAATAAGTAAAGGCTATTTATTTAGAGCTTGCTATAGCAAGAGAGTGAGCCACCATCACTTGAGTTTTGGCAGAAACTCAAATATAAGCAGAGGAGTGGGAAAGCTTTATAGTGGAAAAAAGGAAAGCCTTCGGATATGACCTGACTGAAGGCTGTCGACTTGGGAAAGCTATAGGTGGGCTAACTAAAGCCTAGGAGGAGAACATCTCGTGTGATTGGTTAGGATGCACGTTTGGCTTTCTCTGGTTGGTTTGTTTTAAGTTGGAAGTAGGGAGGGACAAGAATTAGAGAAGCTGTCAGTTACTAATCAAGTCACTTGGAAGGATTGTTGCAGCAGTTATTGTTTAGCTCCCTAGACTGTTACTAGCGACAGCAATCAGGCCTCCTGCAAATCCAGGAAGCAGGCTGGCTTCCTGGCTGATTATTGTAGACAAGGGGGTTGGTTTCCTGGGCAGATTGCTACGGGTTGGGAGTCAGTTCTGTTTTTATGTGTGATCTGGCCATTGTTTGTTTGTATAATCAGTCTCTCACTTGCTGGCCCTGATTGCCCTTCTTATTGACTGCTTTTTCTCTTTCATACATTCTTATTTGTGAAGGTATTTGCAAATTGAGCCTGTCAGTATCAGATCCTCTAATACTTAAAATAAATTTTACAAAGGCTTATTTTAGGTCATGTGATATTGTGATTTATAATAAGAAATATATATTTGGTCTTTATCCACTGTTCCTGGCACATATTTCCTAAAATCCTTGGAATTTCCTAAGTGATCTTAATGAGGTGACTTTTGGAAAGCACCTAAGAATGGGGGCTGGTTGTCGGGGGAACCAGCCATATGATTAGAAGATAGGAAACTTCAGTCTCACCCTCATCCTCTGGGGAGGGAAGAGGTGGGGGCCGAAGATTGAGTTAATTATCACCGGCCAATGATTTCATCAATTGTGCCTACTTATTGAAGCCTCCGTAAAAACCCATAAGGATGAATTATGGAGAGCCACTGGGTTGGAGAACACATGGAGGTTATGAGAGAGCGGTGCACCTGCAGAGGGCATGGTGCTCTGAGCCCCTTTCTCCCTTTCTCCATACCTTTCCCCATGTATCTCTTCCACCTGGCCGTTACCGGGTTATATCAGTTTATAATAAACTGGTGATAAGTAAGATATTTATCTGAGTTCTGTAAACTGCTATAGCAAATTAACCGAAGAGGGGCTTGTTGGAAACTCCAATCTATAGTCTGTTGGTCAGACACACAGGTAACAACCCAGACTTGAGATTGGCATCTAAAGTGAGGGAGGGGCAGCCTTGTATGACTGAGTCCTTAATCTGTGAGATCTGATGCTATCTCTAGGTAGATAGTATCAGATTTGAGTTAAATTGTAGGACACCCAGATGGTGTCAGATAATTGCTTGGTGGTGTGAAAAAAAATCTCCCACAAATTGTAATTAGGTACCAGAATTATAGTAGTGGGGATGGAAGATTGGTGGAGATGGGGTAGAATGGCCCATGTCACACAGCTACAGAAGGAAAGTAGGAATAAACAGAGGAGAAGAACTGGCTCCCAGATCGTGCCCAAGAGACCCAGCACTTCTTAGTTCTGACTCTACTGTATTTCGGGGTTGCTCAAGTTTTAACTTAGGCCTTTATCAAATGAATTTCTATCTAAAATGATAACTGACATTACCTGCTTATCTTCAGATATCCAAACCAGTGAATAGGTTAAATATATCTCATGGACTTCACTTCTAAGGGTGCAAAAGTGAAAGCCAAAGAGGCTATTGTAAAAGCATAAATAACCCATATGAAAGTCAATAGAATGTAATAAAGGTTCTTCTAATTATTTTTCCCGGCAGATGACATGTCTTCACATATCAATTTCTTTCTCTTTTCAGACTTGATTATCTCTGCAGTGAGAGTAGGGGCTGTGCTCTCTGTGTTTTGTAATTAGCCACAAGAAGGATGCATAGATAGAAAGATGATGATAGATAGATAGATAGATAGATAGATAGATAGATAGATAGATAGATAGATAGAGATACATTTCAAATGATGCTGGCTGGCCAGCTAAGTTGTACAGCTTTTTATGAAAGAGAAAGAATTGTACCAGATAAGGCTAAACAATAAGCTGTGTTATGCACATAACCAATGATGGTAGCTTTTTAGAGAATGCTGTTGACCTCTGATCCAACCTGGGTCATAGTCTAACCTCTGTGTCCCTTGGTCAATAAACTCAGTTCCTATCCTAAGCTATCCTCCACTGCCTCTTAGTCTCCATATGAACTTGACAAAAGGTGTGCAAGGAGTCGAGCTTCAAAATTTCTTTGGCTTTATATTAAAGATGAGTTCTTGAAAGTTTGAATTTCCTGGATTTTGCTTTTCATTTAGTTTATTCCTTGCTTCTCTCTTTTCCCTCAATACTCTGGTTTCTTCAGCCCTCAGACACTGAAAGTTAACATGATTTTCCTCTTCTTTGGATAAAATTCTACTTTTAAACACATTTCCTTCACCAATTAGAAGAAATAAAATAATTTGTCTCTAGTTTTAACTTATCTTAACATACAACATGAAGACTTTTCTTCCCTTTATTTTTTCCTTTCTTCCACCTCTCTCTTTATTTCTTCTGTTCCTTCCCTTTAGCTTGTCTCTGTGCCCTTTGGCTTAGCTGTGCCTGTGTTCTTAGTGAGTGCTGATAGGAATTCAGAGGGCAAGGATGTATTATAGAGTCTGCTTCCTACCGTATTTAACACCACACGATATTCACCTGTGTTTTCTGGTTTGACGATGATGCCACCACAAAATAATTTTTTTTCTCTCGGCTGACACATTTAACTTTTCAACTTCAAATCATCCATGCTAGATCTCTAGCAGAAAGAAGTCACATAATTTAACATTATTTTTGGTAGTGTCTGTTCAAATATAGGTGTAGAAAAGCAAAGGAAATAAATTGGGAACCACAAGGCATCTAAGTGATACTAGAAAGTTACACTGGCATTTTTTTCTTTCTAGTGTGCAATATAAAGTAAGCTGCTGATAAATGAGCAATGTTTTGGGTTAAGGTTTATATGGTTGAGTATCTTTATTGTCTGTTTTTAGGCAGAACTAAATTTTTTTAAGCCCCTCTATCTCCCACTTTGGACATTTACTCCCATTTGAGCACATGGTTCAAAGTGAGCAGAGCATGATTTTGCTACAAGAAAAAGTCTCTCATTCCTCCTGGCAAACATTCCTCCTGCCAGGGTGGCCCATGACTTAGCAAATGCTGGGAGGAATGAACTTCAGCTCTCACCTGCTCCTTTGGTTGGACACCTTTAGTAGATGGTCAGTTGTTTCCCTTTACTGGATAGTACACTGGTCACCAGCTGCTTTCAAAGTTGGCTTCTGTTTCTTACAAAGTTCTACCAGAGAAACAGAATCAGTAGGAGATAGATAGATGATAGATAGATAGATGTATCAATCCATAGAGAAAATGATAGATAAATGAGAGAGAGAGAGAGAGAGAGAGAGTTTTATTGCAAGAATTGGCTTACACAACTGTGAGGGCTAGCTAGGGAAATCTGAAATCCATAAGGCATGCCTTCGGGAAGGGCAGGCTAGAATTCTTGGGCTGAAACTACTGTCAACAGGCAGAATTTCTTTTTCAGGGAAGCCTCAGTTCTGCTCTTAAAGCCTTTCAACTGCTTGAATCAGGCCCACCCCGATTATCTAGAATAATTTTTCTTACTTAGAGCAAACTGATGACAGTCTATAATCACGCCTATAAAAATACCTTCACAGTAACAATCAGTGTTTGATAGGATAACTAGGGACCAAAGCTTAGCTAAGCTGACATATGCAACTATCACAACTGCTAAAGGATCACAGCTGCCCCTTCTCCAGAGAATTGTTCTCAGGTGGGTGATGGGAGCCACCAGGCCTGGGGGTCATATGCCTCCATCTCAGGAGTAGCCCATGGCCAATGCATGACTGTTTGGCAGAAGGGGGCGGGGGGCAAGTGGTTTCCAAAAGGCCTGCCTGACCTCTGCCTCAAGATGGAGATGATCTGTGGTACAGTTTATGCTCCAGAGTCCCCTTCCATATGAATCAGACTTAAACTAGACTTTACCTGAGGCCACATCCTTGGCTCCTTCCCCTGCCCTGTCATGCTTCTCTCACTTGTTCACAGGTGTTCCCTGAGGAGCACACCCTCAGTAAATTATGTGCACCAGAATCCCTGTCTCAGGCTCTGCTTCTAGGGTGCCTGACCCATGAGACTGCCTTTGTGCATTTAACACAATGTTTAACTACACCAGCAGCCCTGTAAGTCAGCCTCTTTTATTTTCTTTGTACAGCCTTCCACCTCTTTTCCCCAACCTATTCTTCCAGAAATACTTTCTTTTTCAGATTTAGTCTAACAATGCAATCCTTTTGAGCTGGCAAAACTGTAGAGTATTCACATGATGAGTTATAGTTCCCCTGGGCTTCAGGATAGGCCATGGGCCCTAGGCACTGGAGAAAGTTTTTAACAATTTTTACTCCCACTTTTATTCTATTTTCTGTTATTGTTTGATCGCTTTCTCTCTCAAAGGTTTAATTCCTCTCTCTCTCTCTCTCTCTCTCTCTCTCTCTCTCTCATTCCTTTATTCTTTTCTCCCATTGTCTTCCTTGTTTCTATTTCCAATGCCTTGGGCTTGCCAGTGGCAGCCTGTGAGCATTGCCTAGCCCAGCCAGGAACACACAAGTGTAGAGAGGCTGCTAACCTTGTATAACAACTGTCTGCAGGGCTTGTCATCACAAGAAACATCTGACTGTAATGAAAAGAGCTGAGGACCTGGATTTCTCTATGGTATTTGGCTTTTGACTTCTGCTTATTTTAGGTCATCTATTCTAAATTCTCCCCTGGTTGCCCCTGCCATTTACAGACCACTGTCTAGCTCTCTGCATTACGTCAATTCATTGCCAGTGGCTGCCATGATCCACCCCTACCAAGCCCCTTTGCATATGGCATCTGAAGCTTGCAGGGGACAATTCCTGCTACTTTTAGTCTCACTAGGGGCCAAGGCTAGAAGTATCTGGTTTTTCCCAGATTCTAGAAAGAGAAATCTTAAGGATAATCCCTGACCAGACGGAAATCTTATTGGGATCAAGGGCCTTAGGTTGCTTAGATGCAAAAGCTCTTGATCACTAGAGTGAGTTAATGACAGTCATGTCCTATACCTGTATTCTTCTTGGGCTATTGCCAAATGGCTGGGTCTATCATCTAGTGTTCAAAACTAGCTCAACTCCTTTTCATCCACCTTCCCCTAGTGGGTACCCTTTCCACCAGTGTTCTGGTATGCTTTCTAAAGCAGTGTTCTCTAATATTTTTTGGCCATTTTCATCTTTTGACACTGCCTCACCAGGAATGTCATTTGCCTTGTGGCCCTCTAAAATTGAGGTTTGTCTTTATCTATATCTCTTGTCTTGCCATCAGTAGAGACATTAAGAATTGTTTGAGTTTCCCACTCATTTCCAGAATTTGTATTTCTTTTCTTGAGACAAATGTTCACACTTATTATCAACATTCCTCTACCATGGCTCCTCCTTGGGCCTCATCACGACCTTGAGTATCTCTTCTTTGAGATCCTAAATTCTAGTTCCTTATTTTTGAACCACATCCCCTGATCTTTCATCTCACTCATTCATCATAGCTGGTTGTTGTTGTGGTTTTTGTTGTTGTTGTTGTTATTATTATTTTTTTCTCTATTCCCATGAGTGTCTTGACCTATCAGTTTTCTCTCTATTAGGGAGTCATATAGCTGCACCTGCTTTCTCTTCCCCCATTTCTGCCTGGAGTCCTTAGCTGGTCACTTCAGTTACTCTCCAACACTCTGAAAACACCTCTCTTCTTCTATCTGTTGAGTGAAGGTGAAGAAAAGCCACAAAAAAGTGAGAATTGATGGCATATGCATTCTGACATTGACACCCTCAATATCTTCTCCAATTATTGTTACATATCCTTAGACAACCCTCTTGCCTATTTTAATCAACAGCTCTTTCAAAACCACAATGTTTGCTGTTGTCAATTTAAAATAAATTATGATTCTAACCAGGATATTCTATGAAATTATGACATATATTTTCTTGATAGCCACAGATAAAACAGAAGCTATAAGACATGAACTCTCTCAACTTCTTGCTGCCCCCTCATTTATTT
>NW_006441954.1:552018-575584 GCF_000325575.1 Pteropus alecto | reverse complement strand
AGATTATACATATATATTATAAATACATATAATATGATATAATATTTATAAAATACAACATATTAAATATGTTATAATATACAACACATAATAACATATATAACATAAATTTTTGTTATATATTAAATTCATAAATGTACATACATCCCAAATGACTATTGCCTCATATGTCAGAAACCATACTTTGCATTTACCAAATCCCTTTCCATTTTCCTCCTCCTAGGCACATAGGAAGACAATATTACTTTAGGGTGGACCTTGTGACTTGATCTGGTCAGGAGCCTGTAAGCAAATGTCATGTTTGTCATTCTAAAGCCAAAGCATAGAAGAGCAAAGAAGTGTGAGTTCTCTTTATTCTCCATTTTATTCTGTGGCTCCCTGGATTGTGTAGACAGTTTAAAATCTGTAGATGCTCTAGATTGTGTAGCATCAAGATGCTAGCAGCAGCTCAGATCCCTGTGTCACTGTTTAAGAGGGGACTTTGCAAGCGAGCCATGGGCCTACAGCAGATTTTCCTGAGCAAGAATCTAACCATTCTATATAATGCCTCTGAAATTTTGGGGTTTGTTACTAACCTCTAAAAGATACATTTTTCCCCCCTCTCTTAGGAAAAGAGATGTTGTACCTACCTCAGGGATTATTTTTTAAAGATACAATTTCCTGACCATCTACTATGTGGCAGACATTGTAAGCAATTTTCTGAACCCACTGTGCATTTTTATAATTTCTTTCTCATCCTTGTATTGTTCTTTCAGTGTAGAAATTCTTGAGGCAAACTTGCAAGCAGTCTTAGGTCAAGTCCTAATTCTATTATTTATGGGCATGATCTTAAATAGATTACTTAGATTCCTCATTAGTAAAAAGTGATAATAATACCTGGTCAAGGTGTTGTTTCCTATGGTTAAGTAAATCAGTGTACACAGAAGCCATTAGTGTAATCCTTTCAGAAGTTAAAATGCCTAGTAAGAACTTATTAGTGGTTTTGCTGTCTTTCTTTTTCTTTTCCCCTTATTAAAATCCTAGACATCCTTCAAGGCTTACTTCAAATCTGACCACTTTTTGGTTAAATATTTTCCTTTTTTTCTATTTCAATCACTTAGCACAACGTATGTTCCTTTGTTTAAGCTTATTTCATTCTGCCTAGTTTTAGAATTATTTGTTCACACATCTTATTGCTTTCTAGTAGATTTTAAACTCTTCAAGGGCAAAGATATCTGTCTCTTTTACCTTTGTATTTTCTTCTTTCCCCTCATAGCACCTAGTGCATGCCTGGCGAGTAGGAGATACTCGACCATATTAAAATGGGATAAAATTAAACCTAAGGTTTTTGCAAATCAAAGGGACTTGGCTTTTCCCAGAACCTCAAAATACATTTTGTAGAGGAGAGAAAATGAGATAGGCAAATGTACTCAGTACATGTTCTCTAAATCATTAGCAAAGTTAAAACTGAAGGTTAGTGCTATCTTGAAGCTGTGACAAGAAATATTTGCAGTTAACCAAATTTTATGAGAAAGTCATACTTCATGGATTTTGCACAGCTCTGTTGATAACAAAGACATGCCATAGAGATATTTGACATTTTTCTTATATGGAGCTTATTCCACGCATAGCTCTGGACTCGGAGCTTTACTTAGTTCACATAACTAATGCCTGTCAGAGGAAGGAAGAAAGCTACAACTTCAAAGTCGTAGAAGGCAGTGAGAGAGAGAATGAGACACACAAAGACAGTTTGACTTCCATTGTCTTTTCACAGCATTGACCCCAAGGTTTAAAAATAATTGCAATGGCAAAGATTTAGATATTTAAGAGAAAACAAAATTTATATTTGTTTACATGTTTGTTATTGTTCTTTTCAAATAAATCTAAGGTATTAATGGAACAGTTCATGAAATTATGGTTAGAATAATTTTTAAAATTCAGTTATAATATAAGAATGTTAAAATACATTAGTTCATTAACATAAAGGAATATTACAAGACATATAAAAATAATATTTTTGCAGGATATTGTTAACTGAGAAGAGGGTAAGAAAGAGCAGGTTATCAAACAGGAGCAACTCAATTAAATTTACATATCTCAAAAGGTATGTATGTGCATATGCCCAGAGAAAGCCTGGAAAGAAATACCTTAAAACATTAATACTATTTTGTTTTTTTTGTTTTTTTAATTTTTGGCTGACAGTACTATGGATAATTTCAATTTTTATATGTACTTTTCTTCATCTCATTTTAAATTCCTCTAGGATTTTCTCTTAACTTTTTCTTTATTTTTGTGATAATATCAGAAGAAATAAGAAAATGAAAGATAACTTGATTTAATGTAATAGCTAATAATTAGGTACTTATTAGGGGTTAGATACAGCTCTATGCATTTTTTCTTAAATTATTCTGTTTCATCTTCAAAACAATCCAGCTATTATTTGTATTTATTTACCAGATGAGGGAATCAAGGCATGGAAAATTTAAGGAAAATGCTCATGGGACCACAGGGAATAAGTGAGAGAGCTTAGATTTAATTCCAGCTAACTTAGTCCAGATCTGAGCTCATAACATTAAATTCAAGATCACTCTTAGGATGAAGGGAGAGGAGGAGACATGTCTGTGGTGACATGGGGGAAACCATATTCCCAGTCTAGTCTATTGAGAGTAGTGACGAAGACTAGGGACTGATCTTGAAATGGAGAAAAAAGGATCAGTACTGTTGCCTGGAAATACCAACCCAAACTTCAAACTCTGTTTTCCTCTAGAACTAGCTCCCAATTTTTGAGGGCCTGAATGAAGGCTACATAAGGCCTTTGAAAGTTTTTGATAGGAAAGTAGCAGTCGGCTTTGTTCTACTCAACAAACATTATTTGGGAATGCATCATGGGGATAAGGCTTCAAGCAAGTGGCTTTGGAAGCTGGACTGGAATGATGGGAGGCTGGAGGATGCATGACTTGCCATGATTAGGTCCCAGAGAGTAGAAGAGAGGTTACTCCAGGCTTAGCAGACAGACACGAATGGTAACTGGTATCTGCATGCTGCTTCTCAGTGTTCGATGTGATTTTTCAAATAAAAAAAAAAATTTATCCAGCTAAAAACATAAAATGGAAAGACAAGCAGCATTTATCAATACTCACAATATGCTAGGCACTTTTCTAAAACTTTTGCTCATATGGGCTCACCTAACCTCCTTAAAAGCTCCTTTCAGGAAGTATTGGTTATGTATTAGGCTACTAAAACTCAGAAGACTGATTTAACTTCTACACGGTCACAAGTTGTAACCCCCCCCGAGTCCATATACAGAGAGAGCTTTGTCCGTTGCACAATGCTGCATGGATTCTGGGTCACTTAAGGCCAAGATACTGGAGCAGATGCATTTCTGTAAGAGAGATGTTCTTAACCAACTTGGCACTCCTTTCTGCTCCTTTCTCACCTGTAAAGGGAGTTCTAGCCTTAGCTACCTGGCAGATTCTCAGAAAAAAATCTCTCCAGTTTTACTCACTCTTCACCATCAGGGTCAGGATTCACTTGATACATTTATGGCCCTCCTACCTACAGACTATAGGTCTTGGATTTAATTTTTCCTCCTCATTAGCCTCCAATGGAATCAGGCTCAGCGAAGTTCAGCACACAGACTGCTGCCTGTTTTTATAAAGTTTCACTGGAACACAGCCAGATTAATTTCTTTATGTATATCTATGGCTGCTCTTATGCTACCATGGCAGAGTTTCATAGTTGCCGGAGATGAGAGCCATCAAGGCCTAAAATATTTACTACGTGGCCCTTTACAAAAAAAAAAAAAAAGCTAACTTTAATGTGCTTTGTCATATTGTCTACCTGCACCTCACTGTGCTGTTCTCCTTAAATGTTACTTTAGTTCAGTTCCATTTTTGTTCTTTACCCATCAGCAGTAAGCCAGCCCTGCCTGCTCCCTGCGCCACCCCATACTTTGCCTTAGACATAGTTTGAAGAAAAGGTAGAAGGATTGCTCTGAGCTTTGAGAAGTATACAATTATAAGAAAAGAAGAAAAACAGAACTGTCAGGAAACAGGGTTGCAGAGATTAACAGAAACCACAGGCATTTTTCAAAAAAGTGCAGGCACTTAATGGTATCTAGAGCTGCCAAAAATTAAATAAATAAATAAATAAATAAATAAATAGATAGATAGATAGATAGATAGATAGATAGATAGATAAATAACGTTGAGAAAAATTAAAAATGAATAAAAGCTACTGAATTTAACCATTAGCAGGACACTGGTGACCTTTGGAACTGCATTATCAGTTGAGTGACAGGAGTACAAACTAAATATCTGGCAGTGAAGAAGATAATGATTTAGATTTTCAGAATGGACTTTGTATTACTGGCTGTTGAGATTAGCACTTCCTGCCTGACTAATTTATCATGGGCAATTTTGTGATTCTGTTTCCTTATTTAACTCCTCTACGCATTAAGAATGGCTAGTTACGCTCATCTGTAATCAAGCAGCTGTTGCATTTGGAGGATCTCTGCTTAGCCACAATCAACCTGCTTACACACTATCTCTGAGTGTTTGGTTTTGCTTAATTTTTTTTTTCCCCTTTTTGAAAGTGTGGAGATATGAGTTATAATTTCTGTGCTTCTTGAACCCCTGAGAGCAGAAGCTGTCAAATGTTAATGAGGTCATGTCTTTGCTGGTGGACAGGCAAATCAATGGCTTGTAGGTGTTAATGAGATGTCCTCAAAATTTATGGCCATTGTTAGAGAGCTGATGGCTCCCTGCTTAACTGTTAGACTTAAATGGGCAACTAAAGACACTTTTCAGTCTTGCATAAATTTCAATCGTCAGGCTTGACGATTCACTAAATGCAGTAGAGATTCGAGTCATCCCAATCATGAACTTCTTCCCTTCCACCCTTCAGACATTCGTGTCTCTAACCTCAAAGAGAATTCTTCTTCCTTCCCAACTGTGCTTTTTATCTCAATTCTTATTATCTCCTGCAGGCATTCATCCATCATTTGTAACCCCCTCTCCAATATTTTAAACTTCTTCTTCCACTGTTTCTTCTTTTAAATCAACAAATATATTTAAGCCTCTCCACTCCTCAGAAAAATTTCTCACTCGATCCTGCCTTTCTCTCTAGTTATTACACTCAATACACCACTTCCCATTTACTGTAACACTTTTTGAAAGAAACCCTACATTTTGTGTATTATTGCCTTAACCATTTTTCTCTACTTTGTCCATTGGTTTAAGCCCATCTTGCTGTTTAAAATACTCAGAAAAGTCATTGATGATCTAACTGCCAATCCACTGACGTTTTCTTAGTCCTCTCCTACTTTGTTCTCAAGCCTTCTGATCCCTTTTTTTTCACACTTTCTTACAATATATATGTCCTGGGGAGCAAATGTTTTCTGGTTCTTTTTCCTCTCTGATCACTTGCTCCTGAGTCATTTTTGTGAAATCTTCTTTCTGTTTATTCCTTAGAGGCTTCTCAGACTTCAGTTCTAGGCCTTCTTTTCTTTCTTATTTCACAAATTCTTTCTGGGATTCTTTACCTTTACTAATGAATTCACCTGTCTTCCAAATGCTCAGATAACTTTCAAATTTATATCTGTCGTCTTTCTTCTCTCCTGAGCTCTAGACCGGTGACATCTAATAGTACTTTCTGCAATGATGGAAATGTTTTCCTATATTGTGTGATACAGTAACCACTGGCCATATGTGGGTATTGAGCACATACACAAGAGAAAGAAAGAACAAAATACTTAGGTGTAAATATAACGAAACGTGTATAGGACTGGTATGTTGGGAAAAAAACACAAAATGCTAATGAAAAGAAATAAAATCTAAGCAAATGGAGAAATACACTGTGTTGATAGGTTTAAAGACTCAACATAGTATTAGTATGTCAATTATCTCCAAATTGATTTGAAAATTTGATACAATTTTTCTCACAATCCCAGTAAGTTTTTTTTGTACATATAAAAGAATATTCTAAAACAAATATAAAGAAGCAAAATAGCTGAAACAATTTTAAAAAGAAAATAAAAGTATGAGGAGTTTCAAGACATTATATAATTTCAAGACATTGAAATAATCAAGACTATGTAGTGTTGGAATATGGATAAACACATAGATCAATGGAGCAGAATAAAGAACCCAGAAATCAACCCATATAAGTATGCCCAACTGATTTTTGACAAAGGCACAAAAGCACTTCAGTGAAGCTGCGTCTTATCTTCTTTCAAGAAGCTGCTCATGATCTTTCATGGAAGAAACAGACATAACTGGCTAGTGTAAAGAGTGCCTTGTCCTAAGGAAAGAGATGAATATCATTTTTAGAGATTCATTTCCCACTTTGGGATAGGGTGGATTGCATTCATGACATATCGTTTTGTTCATGATTTTTGGGAATCTTTGAACTGTTTAAACTGCATGCCCAACAGCACATTTGACACCAAAGAACAAACTGTGGCAAATTCTTTTGAGATGTGAACATTGTTAACTCATGAACTATGCATTCTCTGCTGATAATCTTGGGGAATTTATTTACTAAAATAAAATTTCTGCTATGTTTCCCAATTGACACCTTGTCTGTCCTTTTGTTCTCTACAGGCAGAATGTGAAAATTTGATCATACTTTCTCACACACTGTATGCTAAGTTCATATTTTAGATGACAAAGTAGTGGGCTCCATGACATGCAACCTCTGTTTGGGCTTTGATTTTACCTCTTTTAGCTATAAAAGCTCTATCTGCTCTTTAGAAATAAGTTGGTGTTTTTGTTTTTGTAACTGTATTTGTTGTGTGATTTAAACATGAAGAAGAGTTGTTTTATCTTTGTCACATTTGTTGATATCAAAGCAAAGACACTATAGCTTTTATTAGGCATCATGACTTTAATTTATCTGTTTAGAGTCTTTTCAGATCAAGTAAGCATGGTGGTTAAGGAGATGTTTTTGGGGACAATCTGTCAGGATTATACCAAATGAACCTCGGTTTCCTCATCTGTGAAACAGAGATAATAATAATAGGTCTGTGAAGAGTAAAGGAAGTGACCAAGTAATATTCTTTGAACTATACCTAGCATTCAACGAGTTCTCTGTGAAACTTAATAATGGTTATTTTACCCCAGCAGCATTGTAGAAGTAGCCATCTTGCTTATATCATGTGAGTTGCATAACATTTAAAAAGTAGATGGAGTTTTTAGGAAGGTAGGCAGATCTGCTAACAAATATCCTGATTGTGTAATCCTATCTAATCTTTGAAAAAAGTCTACAGGTAATTTGCACTTATCATTTTAAAGCATTCACTTTTATGCGCTCTGCTACAGTTATGATACATGTTTATATAATCTGTGAAGGCACATCCAGTTCTCTATTTTACAGACAAAGAAGCTGTACTCAAAGAACTGGAGAAATGTTCTCAAGATCAAAATCTCAAACATGGACGAGCTTGAACTGGAACTTGAGTTTTTTTTGATTTTACATATCCCATCATGTCTCATTTATTTTGTCTACATCAAGAGTTCACATTCTTTGAAAATAAAAATATAAGTCTTACAAAAATATCCCCATTTTTCAGTTACTTCGTTTCTAATATGTCTTACCTACAAATGGAAATATATAGTCCTTGTCTCTGAGGTTTGCTCTGGTCAGACTTGCCTGAGAAGCATTCCCTCTTTTGTTCAAGCAGTTCAATCATTTTGTCTTGCAAGACACACTTGAAGGCTCATATCTTCTATAAAGCCCTCCTTGATCGCCCTACATGAAGCTCTACTGTTCTTCTATCTAACTTCCTGGGCATTTATCTTATACTCTCTTTTATTGTAATTTACCTTTGTATGCTCATGCCTATCTCTTCAATTTGACTATTAATGTCCTATGCAGGGGACCCATTGCCTAGCACTGCACCTGGCTCAAACAGGTACATAGTTATTTGATAATGATGATGATGGTGATGATGATGGTGATAATGATGGTAATACCTACTATAATCCCTCTAACTAACCTCATTCTCTCTATGGCTGTGATCCTGGCAAGCAACACTTAGTCACTTGGTCATTGATCATTCACTTTATGCCTTCATTTGACCAATATCTTCTGAGAGTCTACAATATGCTAGGCCCTATCTAGGCATTAAGATTATGAAGACAAAGAAGGCCTGACCTCAAGGACTTACATTCTAATGGAAGAGACAGATTTAAAAGAAATACATATGATAATGTATTTCGGGTGCTATAAAGAGAATATTAATGGGATGGCAAAATGAGGGAAAGATTTCTAAGTTATTTATAAGGGAAGAGTTGAGTTCAAGAAAAACTTCAGAGGAGAGATGAAGTTTGAACCAAGTCTTAAAAGATGAGTAAACGAAACAAACCTACTTATGTCTGCTTTTTTTCTGCTGTTGGCAGAAAATATGCCCCAAGGCACAACAAGACCGTTGGTTTAAAGTGACTGGAGTTAAAACAGAACTGAAGATTTTGACCTTCAACAATTGGAGTAAGAGGTAATGGCATGATCTAATTTAAAGAAATAAATTGCCTGTTATTTGGAGAAATTACTGTGGAATGACCTGAAATTGCATTCAGATCATTGTGGCCTGCTCTTTCAGAAGAGGAAAGTCATCTCTGCCACTGTGTGGAATTCTAAAGGGGAAAATGAAAGATGAAAAACATGACTCTACATTTGAGACTTTCAGAAAAAAATGATGCCTAGATAAGTCTCAATATACGCTATTAGACAAAGTCTCTACATAACTAATATTTAACACATTTATTGAACACCTACTCTGTTCCAAGTATCATTACAGGAGCAATGGACAAAACGAACACAAATCATTACCCTCCTGATGCTTATATTTCTAGTGGGAAGAAATTGACAATAAGCAAATAAGTAAATTATGGTATATAGTAAATTAAAAAGGGAAAACGTTATGGAGGAAAATAAAGCAGAGAAAGAAGTTAGAGAGTATTGAGTGGGTGATAAACAAGTTGTAATTTTAAGTAGGCCGATTAGGAAAAGTCTCATTCAGAATGTGGCAATCAAAGCAAAATGTGAAAGAGATGAAGGCTCAAGAAATATAAAAATCTGGAAGAAGAAAATTATAGGCTGAGTAAACAGCATGTGCAAATATCCTGAAGTGGAAATGTGCTTGGCGGTCGTGTGGCTGGAATGGAGTAAATGAGGGCAAGAACATGAGGTTAGCAAGGTAAGTAGGAGAAAGACTGTGTATACTTTTTATATTTTTGTAAATATGTTGGCTTTAACTCTGAGCAGTATGAAGAATCATTGGAATTTTAAAGCACTATCTGCCTTATGTTCCAATGAGATACCCACGGCTGCCGTGTTTAGTAAGTTCTCTGGGAGAGCAAGGTCAGAATTAGAATAATCAGGAGATGTTTTTCAGTCATCCAGATGAGAAATGATGTGACTTAATCTAGGATGGTAGTAGCGGTAGATAGTAATAAGAAAAGATTAGAATCCAAACATGGCTTGAGGATAAAGTCAACAGGATGGATGAGAAATATGGTAGGAGAAAAAGGGGAAAGTGAAAGATGACTCTACAGTTTTGTCCTGATTCATTAGACGCCACTAACTGAGATGGGGGAGGACTATGGGAGAAGCAAGTTCTTAGGTAAGATCAAGTTTTGGACATATATTTGAGGTATTTATTGGACATTCTAATAGAAACGTTTAGTAGCAGTTGGACATAGGCATACCTTGTCTAATTGCTCTTTGTTTTATTGCGATTCACAGATGTAGCATTTTTTACATATTGAAGGCAAAACCGTCCACCAGCAGAAAGATTACAATTCGATTTAATGTGATACTTTTGGCAGTGGTCTGGAACCAAACCCACAATATCTTCAAAGTGTACCTGTATATGAGACTAGAAGTTAGGGTAGATCCATGCTGCAGACATAAATTTTTGAGTCATTAGCATGTAGATAGTATCTAAGTCATGAGACTGGATGAGATCACCAGTGAAACAAGTTTAAATAGTGAAAAGAGTCCTGGAGTGCCCCAATATTTAGAGGTTGTGAATATGAGAAAGAACCAGCAAGGATGTCTAAGAAAGAGTAGCCAGTAAGGTAGAAGGAAAAGCAAGAATGTGTGGTCTGCTCCAAGCCAAGCAAAAGAAATTACAGATGATGATAAGCTGTATCCAATACTGCAATCAATCAAGAGGAATGAGTACTGAGAATCTGTCATTGCGCTTAGCAACATGGTAATCATTGGCGACTCGATAGGAACAGTTTCCAGTGTGGAGTGTTGGGAAAGAAAACCTGACTGAATTGGTTTTAAGAAAGAATGAGGGTAGGGAAACTGGGTACAGCAAGTATAGGTAATTTTTTTTAATGAATTTTTCTTTAAATCAATTAGAGAAATGAAGCTGAAGTTAGAGAATGTAGTATTGGTTTTATTGTTTGTCAGGTGATAAAAACATCATATCCCTACAATCTGCATAACCCCATTATCTTTATTGGAAGAATAAAAATTATGTATCCAGAGTGTGGACAGACTACAATGTGGGAACTTATATCATTGCGCTCTTCTGTAAGAGATTAGATTCTTTCAGAAGAAATTTTCCCTTAATTTAACCAAGCTAACAATTAGAATAGTTTGACTTGAAATAAATCAGATTATGCAATCATGAGCCCTAAAATTGACAACCAAAGTCAAAATTCAACAATGATATTCCTGGTTGATTTGACTCTTATAAGAACATTGTTGACTTAATGATAACTTTAATGCAATAATTTCGTGGCCAAATTATGAAATTTTGATGATTTAAGACTACACTTTTAATTTAAGAAAAGAATGACAAAATATAGGGCTGAATGCAACTTTGAAGAAGATTTAATGTGCACATTTTATCAGTGGCAATTTGAAACTCTGTTAAAATGACATACTGAGATCATAAAGCCAGTTAAACAAGGACAAGACGAGAACCTCAGTTCTCATGGTGCCCAGGAAAGACCCCTTCTGCTGTGTCTCAGGTTCATTTCAACCTGGGAGAATACCCTACCAATGCTGAAGAAAAGCAGCATATGTATCAATTTAAATGACAGTTTTTTTATTAAGAACAAACACTATAAGAAAAAGCTGCTAATTTAGCTGATAAATGCTAAAGTCATCACTGTCTATGGTTTTCCCCTTCTGTCTGCAGCTGAAATAAGGAATTAGTGCCCAACAGTTCTCGGTTTCGTTCAGTGTGTAATTACAGAGCACCTTCTGTGTGGCAAACATCATAGAGACACCTAAGAGGAATATGATGAATTCTTTGCTTTCCCAGGGCTTATGTAATTAGTAGAGAGGGAAGGGAGAAAGGGGACTGACAATTTCTGGGCCAGGCACCTTCATGTACAATCCCTTCTTAAATCTCTCCACAGCTATGTGGAGTAGGAATGGTCATTCCCTTTTAACAGATAAGGAAATGGGTTAAGCAGAGTTCATTAAGTTTCTCCAAAATTCAGAGCTATACAGTACACACCTTGCTGAATGTAGGGATCATATTATTTCCATGCATACCACGTAGGGAACTGGAGCCTAATACATGGGGTAAGAGGTTTCTCATCTGGGATACTGCAATTTTGAGGGACTCAAAAGAAAAGGTGAGGAAAGAATTCTCATGGAACACAAGAAGACCTTGCATGTGTCTTGACTCAGTAGCCCAAAGAAAGGGTGATATGCTGTCTTCTTATTTCTGGGTAAGATTGGGAGGTCTCATAGTTAGTTACTTATAGTTGACCTGCTTCAGCCCAGGAAAGCAAACTAATTCCCACAATGTCACAATGTTATATGAACATTTTTAAAGGAGTTGGTGATGAATTTTAACTGAAAAATATAGAATTTGGTGACTAATGATTTTATTCTATCTTGTGAAAAATTGGATTTTAATAACTTGAGGAACAATAGGTTCAAATAAATGGATATCAAATATAGTGGTGAAAAACATGAAGATTAAGAATCAGAATATCTAGATTTTGGTCCTAGCTCTGCCATTTACTAGTCCTGGGACTAGTAGCAAGTCATATAAGTAGGATTATCTGAGTCTTAGTTTCCTTGTTTTTAAAGTTAACATAGTGAAAAGTACCACTTCATATAGTTCTTGAGAAGAACAAATGAGATAATGTTCTAAAAGTGCTTTAAAAACTCCAGAATATCAACATAAACCTTTGTTATCATCATTCTTACAAATATTTTTAACTTTTTGAAAGCAATAGATAGATTGAACATACCAGACTTATCTAGGAGTTTTTAGTCACTTCCCTTGGTTTTGAGAGTCTAGATTTAGGATTGAGTGACATAGAGTCATAAAATCTAGTTATATCTCTTGGGCCACTCCAAAGAATCCCTGACTCTCAGGAGTTCTAGAGCTCTTAGAGTAAACAATGAATTTTGAGTTACCTTAGACTAAAACCAAATTTCTAGGTACTACCCAGTGCCAGACCTAATGGTGGACAATAGATTATATATTTTGGAAAATGTGATAGTATTTTTTGGGGTGCTGTGAGTTGGTCATCAAGACTACACTAAAAATGCAAAATATGGGCCATTCTTAATAAAAATATGCTTATGCAACTAATTAATGTGCTGAGCCTAGAACGCAGGGTCACTGCACTTGTTTGTTCTGCTGGCCCCTTGGAAACTTGATGTTTCTGTTGCACCAGCCAAGCAACAGATGTTCCTTGGAATTAATATGAAGAAAGTAATCAGGAGAAACATCCTCAACATATTGAGATTTTGCATGGAACTCTAATTCATTTGCTTATTTCGCACAAAATTTTATTTAACATCTACACTATGGAAGATCAAAGGCAAATTATTTATGCTAGGGATATGAGAAGATATAATTAGAATTCTGGCTCACTTTAAAAACATAAATTATTTCTAGCTTTTATTGTTGCATTCATGATTGCAATGGATGAAAGGTAAATTGTTCTCATTTAATGGGTTGAAGTTACTGCAGATGGATTTGATAGTCAGGGTTCTTTTTAGCTTCTTGTAACTGAAAGAGATTTGCACTAAATATACACTGCTAACAATTTAAATAAAATGTCTTTTATCTACTGAGAGCAATTTTCATGGACAAAGTTAAGCCTGTACCTTTTTGACTTTGTTGGCAAAGAATTTGATTAAAATTGACCAGTTACACGTGACTGCCCTTTAGAGCAATGAAACATTCTAATAAGAAAGCCCTTTGCTGGGGCCTATCTACTGGTGAGCAGTAGGTGACTGGAGTCAACTGTGTGGCTTTGGCTGAGGAGCTGCTATCTGTGTGCAAAAAACAGAACACAGAAGCAGAAAAAAACATCCGTGGAGTAAAATGGATCAAATGAAACTGTGGTTGCCTTGGTCAGGAAGTGTTTGGTCACCAGTAAAGAAACCCATTTAAAGTTACTTAAATATAAATGAAGCACTAATTGCTAAGAAATAGGATGCTGTTCAGAGCAGGGACTGTAACTGGCCTTACAGATGGCTAAAATCAGAGACTGCACAGCAGACAGGAGCCCAGGCAGCCTGTTTGCTCATCAACTTGTCTCCACATCAGTCCTTAGATTCGCCAGGTCCCTTATTTTTGCCTCCATAACCACTTCAGTTTTCTTTCTTTGAACACCAGCTCTTTCTGGCTACTTCCACATGGGCCCAATAGAGCTACGCCAGACCAAAGGTGATGGAGCCAAGTCCTGGAGTCTTTTGTGTTCTCATTAAATTTCTTAGAGTTTGAGGCCCACTTAACTCCCTTTGAGGCTGATGGTATAGTCTAGCCTTCAGGATCCCTGGAATTCCAAGTGAGTCCCAGAACTTCAGGAAGTAGAGAAGTTCTGAGGACTGGGTCCTTGGGTATGGGCATGGCTCGGTTAGGAAGAATCCTGGGAAAATTGAGAGATCAACAGGTGTTCTTGGCTTTCTCTCTTGTTTCCATCTGGAAGTTATCATACCATTTTGGACCATTTGCTGCTCTCAAACTGCCCAGAACTTCCCTGTGTATTCCCCATCTTCTCTGTTAGCAGTGGACATTTCTCCAGAATCATTTCAACTATTTCCACTGCTATTTGTACCTTCTTAGCTATAATCTCCTCTCATTTATTCAGCTGTGATCTGAAGAACACCATTTAGCAAACATGGAACCTTCACGCTCAAGAGAGTATTTATTTTCAAAAGGCCTTTAAGCAATGACCCTAATGATGAGTGTGCCAGAGACCAGGCCAGCAGCATTTGAGGTCAGAAGAGTCTTAATGTGAAGGGTAAATCAGAAAGATTTGGATTTTAATCCCCAGCCCCATTTCTTGTGGTTATGAAAATTTAAAAATGTGCATGGGATCTCTGTTCCTGCATTTTTGTCTCATTTCTACTTACGTCATAGAGTTGCCATAAGGATGAAATGAGATAAGGTATGCAAGTATATAAAGTATTAGTAAATGATAATATCTCAATTGTCCCCCAACCCCATGCTCTTTACTCAATTCTCATTACAGGGACAGTCATCTTAGAATGACCAACACCCCATGGGCACCTATGTAAATACCAGTGGTTCCTTTCTATGGGACAGGTCTTTTTCACTGTCTTATGTACAGATTGGAGACAGAATATCATGTTCTTCCAATGGAAGGTACAGTTAGTTATGACTTCTAAGACAACAAATGGCCCCAAGACAAAGAGGCACTTTGAAACTAAAAGGTGACTGCTGCCATCATGGACCAAAGAAAACATGAGAGCACGTTCCTAGTAGTACCACCTTTTAACCCTGTAAAACCTCTATTTATATAGCTATATTAATTTATACATACTCATGTCCTCAAACGTGGGCATTTATATAAATATAATGATCTTATTAACAATTGCTATATTTTCACCACTGGTTCTATATTTACCACGTCGAGTATTTCGCATATTATCTCACGCAAAACTCTAGGAGTCATTTTCTCATTTTACAAATAAGGAAACTAAGACTCAGAAGTGTTTATTAACTTGTCTAAGGTATGATTGTATTGAAAGACATAGAGACTCCAACTCCAAAAATGACGCTTTTAACTACTCACGATACATTGTACTGTGACACACTGCTTTCTGTGCTGCTTTCATTATCTCTGTCTCCTATCACAACACTCACAAAGCTACTTGGAAGTTCCAGCTCCCCATATACCCTAACCCTGTTGGGTTCCATGGAGAATCTGTTGGCATCAGCAAAGATCAAAACTTCATTGGTCCTGGATTCTGCTATTCAAAGGTCAACACTTGGACCTGTAGCATCACCTGGAAACTTGTTAGAAATGTTCAATCTCACTGTAGATCTATGAATAAAGACTGGCATTTAAGTGTGAGAAACACTAATCTGGAGTGTGAACCACAGTGGATGTAAATTATCTATTTGCTTGGGTATTTTTCAGCATGTTATGCTCCTTTCTGCATTAGCCACAATGTTTGATCCCTGAGAGCAGCCTCCATGGAGGAGCTCTTCACGTTCCTCTCCAACAGTAGTTTCTTTGCCGACTTAGAGTATTTGGAAACCAGGAAAGAATTTAGCTCTTGTGGGGAGTCCCTTGCCTCACTCCAAATAGAAGGCACTCTTCCACTACAGAGTTCAGGCCCTCTGATTGGCGAAGACTTCGCAACTCAAAGGATAAGGGATGTTTTTCTTGATTTGCTGAACTTCGGCCTTCTCTCTTCTTGTTTCCTTTTCACGTTGGATTTGAAAACAGCACAGCTGCATATATGCCAACTAACCATCTCTGCAGTGAGATGTGCTGAAGATGTCAGTTGCTGGGCACGCTGAGAAGCCTCTTTTAACATGTTGCATAAAAGACATTTCTGCCTTATTTTTAGGAGCAAAGAGAGCCAGTGAAGGGGGAATTCATTCTTGCAAAGTAGTCATAGAAGAGCACTGGGCCTTTCACTCTGGCAAAACAGAGATTTCAAGAAATTCTTTAATATAATGCTTTTGAACTGCATTGAGTTTGCTGAAAATAGGAGGTCAAGCTGTCCTTGGTGCTGGTCAATAATTTACAATAGATCTCTTTTAAGTCTTCAGAAAATTCCATGAATTAGAGATGCAGTAAAATCGAAGGGCTTCCCAGACCCCACTCCATCCATTCCCCTGATTAGAAGGCCACAGAAAGGACTGAGAGCTGGGAGTGCAGTCGCCATGATGATCCAGAAGAATAAAGGCTGACTCCCAGGGATGCTGAGAACATTGCTCACATGTCTCAGATGGAGAAGGCTAGAAATCTTGGAAGGGAGAGTTTTACATAATTTGACTATTTCTTCTCAAGGTTTCACAGGGCCCTGGAATGATTAAAGAGTGATTCTTGGGGAAGGGATATCCTCTGGGAAAAATAAAGAAGACATCAGGTTGGGAGAGGACTTAGTCATCATGTGTGCTAAGACTCATTTCCCCCCCTTGATTATAAAACTAATACATGCTTATTATAGAGAATTTGGAAAACACAGAAAGATCCACAGAAAGAAACAAAAGTTGCCTGTAATTCCACTAGCTAGAATAACTATTTAGATTGGGTTATATTTAAAATATGATATACACATTTTTTTTTGTATTTAACATCATTTATGATCATTAGTAAATATTGTTAAAAACAATGATTTTAATGATTGCTCCATATAAATGTGCCCAGTTTTACTTATGTAAGGTTCTTAAGTTGATAATTTTGGCTATTTCTAATTTCTAGCTATTAAAAATAACTCTGTTATGAATGATTTCTACCACAAATCTCTATCTATGATTATCTTTGTAGAATAAACTCTTAGAAGTGAGATCATAGAGTGAAGAGTGTGATTATTTTTAAGGTATCTGATCTATATTGCTGAATTGCCCTCTGGAAAGTTTGCTTCCAGTTTGTAGCTTCAATAGCTGAGTTCGTTAGTACCTTATTATTGCAACCTTATTAGATGAAGTTATTAGCACTGTTACGGTTATAAGTAATAATAATAACTAATTCAAAGTGGCTTAAACAGAAAGGAGATTTATTGACTTATGTAACTGGAGGGTCATAGCTTCATTCTTTCCTCCCTATGGTAGTTTCATCCTCAGTCTGATTTCCTTGCAGTTATAAGATGGCTGCTGGTGATGTAATTCTTCTTTCATATCTAAAAGAGAAAAAGTCCCATGACAATTGATAAAAGTTATTGTGATAGGCTAGGTTAGGCCAGGTTCACTAAACATTGAGAATGGGATGTGAGAGTCCTGTTACTCTGATGGGCATGACCAGTGGGAGAACCCTGGGAGTGGAGTGCCCTTACCCTTGCCACATTGTTGCTCACAACACCTAAGTCATGTAATGGGTGTTGGCAAGGCAACCACTTGTTACGTCCTTTACATCTTGTTTAAATATTGTCAGTTTTCAAACCTAACCAACATGATGGGCAAAATAGTATTCCATTGCAGTTTTACTTTGCATTTCTTTGATTTTATTGAGATTTAATATATTTTTTAAAATATTTATTGGGCATTTGTACATCTTCAGTGAACTGCTTCTTCAGACTCTTTTCCCAGTGAAATCCATTCTATTCCAGATTATAAAACTATGCTTAGGAGCTTGAACATGTAAAGCAATGGTTCTCATCCTGGTTGTGCATTAAACTCATCTAGGGAGTTCCAAAGAAGTATGGTATAATGACCCCACCTCCAAAGATGCTGACTTAATTTATGTAAAGTATGTTTGAAAATCTTCCTTGGAGAGTCTAAGTTGCTTCCAGGGTTGAGAAATGCTAACACTCTCCCTCAAGCCTATCTATATTTCTTCCACACTGAACCTAACTTTCCTTCTTTAATAGATTGCTTGGGAATCCTACAAGATATCATAAATAGCTCTAGTAAAGTGAAGCACTTATTCAAACACTGGGGAAAAAACAGAATGAGATGAATATTCATGGCCACTTAGTTTATATAAGTCAAGCAATCAGCAGCTTCTCCAGCAGGGTTAGTGCTGTAGTGCTTAGACTTACTGGAATCATTATTGGTCTCTTCCTTTCTGATTAAGAGAAAAAGGCAAAGATGTCCCTAAGAAACCCAATTCAGGAACAGTATATTTGTAAACAGGGAGCTAAACAGAAATGTGTTCCTGTTGAAAAGCAGAAAAATATTTACTTCTACCTTGGTTGTTTATGGCATTGTAGCTGTACTGCAGAAACAAATGTTGTTGTGCTTGGTTTATTCCCACTCTGAAATGCCCAAGGAAATGTGAGCAGACATTTTTTTTAAAAAAATGACAGTGCTTTTATTAAGCAGCCATTCTGCATGCATCTGCCTTCTCGTTGTTTAGGGAAAAGCAGGGTATTTGTTATTCCCAGGATGTGTTGAGTCAATGAAATCAAATGAGAAACTCTGTTCCTTCCAACATTGTCCTGACAAATTGGCTGGATTTTTTTTTTTTTTTAATCAGAAGCACCTCACTGTTTCAAATCATCAATCAGGAGAAATTGCTTCATAAATGTTCTTTTTCTTGGCTGTAAGTAAAATGTGCTTCCTCCTTCAATGTTCAAGAGGGCTGTTAATGTCTTTGAATACTAAGAGGGAAGCTAACATTCCATCCCAACAGTTCCTTCCATCGCCTGTGTTTATTTGACAAATCATCTCATATACTCGAAATCTTACTTTATACATCTATCATTGATTATCATTAATTATCTCATTCTGTCTTCTTGTAGATATATCCATAAGCTGTTTGTTAATGTTTTATTTAACAAATTATAAAAATATTTAGCATTTTAAACAAACACATAAACATCATCTGTGCAAAATAGTTGCAATCATTACTAGGCAGAGGTAACTAACACTGAGGCATGGTAGACTTGCTGGCATTTGACAAGTACTTTTGTTTTCCTCAGGAAGAATGACAAGGTGAATGTATTTTAAGGGAAGGCAAGACAAGCATAGGGCATTTAAAAACCCTCCCCTGTATAATATAGAATCTTGTACTTTATACATTTTAACTCAAACTTGTATACCTTCTTGTCCAAAAGGTATAACAGAAATGCTTGAAGGACTTTATTATTCTCACAGCCTAATTTTACCTACCAAGCCCAGAGCAATATTCAGTTAGTGAAAGGAAGTCTATTATTTTTTTCTCCTTGAGAGTTAATAATACTAAAATGCAGATTTTTGAAAAATATAATCAGTCCCTAAGGAAGTTGCTCCCATCTTCAAAATTTGCAAATCCAGCAAAATGCAGCCAACTGTGCAGTTTAGCAAGGATGGGGGAAATCCAACCCTCGAAGAGACAGCATTGTTTATTACTGTCTGAAAACGCAAATGTCAAAGCCTGAGAAAGATATGGCTGAGATTTTTCTTGTGTAGAAGACAAGAAAACAACGTAGGCAGTAGCCCAGGTAGTAGTCAACACATTATTTTCTTGAAGTAGAAGGCAAGAATAAGCAAAGTTCTAGAATAGGCAACTATCATCGAAGACACTGGGTGTACCACCAGCTATTATTACAGGCACTTCTCCTTCTACACTGTCTTCCTAGACAGATACCATCCCCTGCTCTCACATGGCCCCTAGCTTCTCTTTCAGGCAGAGTATAGCAAAAAAAAAAAAGTAAGAGCTTATGAACCAAAGTGAACTTGGTACAAATCTCCATCACAAACACACCATGTGACCTTAAGCAGGTTATTGACCTTTTCAGACTCAGTTTCCTCAGTACTAAAATGAGCATAAATAAAAGCAGGAGCTCAAACAATACAAAGGAAGAAAAAAAGGAAGGGTCCTCTCTACTGATCAGTGGTCTTGTCAAATCTTTTCGGAAGGAAGGAAGGAAGGAAGGAAAGGAGAGAGAAAGAGACAGTGAAAAGAGGGGAAGGAGAGGAGAAGAGGGAGAAGGAATCAGGGAGGAAGGAGTTGAAAGAGTAAGGGAGGATGTGGGGATAGAAAGACTGATGTTATCATTAGAATCAAATCAAATAGTTTCTCAATCAACCTTAGTTCCCTATCTGTTCACTTTTTCTTCAGACTCTCTTGATCCTTCTCCCTTTCCCTTCTTCTCGGAGCATTGACAATACCATCAAAGCCCTTGACATAGGAAGGAACTATCGCCTCCAGGATTGCTGATGGTCATGGCTAGGTAACCCATTAACAGCACAACACAGAGATGACAGATGGCATCAGCGTGGTTCAATCAAGTTAATTCTCCCAGTGGCTGTCTTCATTATAGAGAATAGCAAAATATTGTTGGGGAAGCCTGCTACTAATCCATCTGCTATGATTTGACTTTCATTTAATACCCCTCTCCCTAACTAAGGCTTATTTTTTAATTACCATTATTTTGCTCTACTGAGGAAGAAAAGTAAAACATAAAATAAAACAAAAAAGATCTTGGGTGGGCTGCAGGGAACAAAGGGACAACAACAACAAAAAAGGTAATGACCTTTCTAGACCTTGAGCTAGAAAATGTACATCTGGAATTAAAACCCAAACACTGATTCCAGAATTCTTGAGCTTAATCTTTACGCTGAGAGTAGGCATGGGCTTAGAGGTGGACAGTCACGAATTCAAATATTGGCTCTACCATATAAAGGCTGAGGGACATGTATGCTCCTTAAACTTAGTGAATATTCATTGCTGCATTTGTAAAATGGAGTTCATAACTTCTTATCATAGAAGTTGGTTGAATGTTAAGTTAGATAATGAATATAAAAACTTGAGCATCAGACTTGACATAGAGTAACTTTTTTAATAAATGTTAGCTGTGAATAGTTTCATTTTATTATGGAGGTAACAGAAATGGCAACATTACTTTGTTTTAATTTGCTAATTTTTGTATATTCATCATAACATAGGCACAATTGACATTGGTGCAACTGTTTATGTTTCTTTTTAAGCATTTATTCTTACCTTGGAAAAAAATGAATTAGATTATGAAAACTTCTCATGAAATGGTTTCTGCTGTTATGATAAATTTCTGAATAGGATTTAAAAATCATCCTGGAGAGAAGTGAACTGTGTACAATAATAAATTGTTACCCTATTATCCTGCGTTCTTAATACTATCTAATCCTTGTTGTTCCATTCAAGTCATTAAGAAACTGTATCTGAAGGGCCCAAAGGAAAGCAATGTTGTGGAAAAAATTAGAGTTCAAAATGCAGACACGCTAAGATTCTTTTAGCTCACAGACTTGAGACAAATACTTGTTTTGGTCTCCCATGTTGGATATACTTGAATATACACAAACAACCCCTAAGTTTACTTTGAAAAGGAATATGCTACAAAATAATAGCTCCAGGAGGAAGCAACCTTAAAATGATGCCAACTTTATCAAATCGACTTTCATAGTTGTGTGCTATTTATTGGCTTTGAGCTAGCAGATTGAGTAAAACGAGGAAAACAATTTAAACTCCTTTTTTTTTTCCTTTTAATGGTATGTTGAAAAGTGTTCTCAGTTCTTCTAAATACCCCCAATAATGTTTCAACTGCAATTTGAACTATTACCTAAGGTGTTTGTGATTAATGTATATTTTTCTTACACCAACCAGTTCTAAAGAGCTCTCAGTAATTTTCATCTTTATCAAAAAGCCCTGCTGGGGAAAAACTAAGACTTCTAGGAGTGAAATATAGGTAAAGAGAGCAGTGAAAAGGAATAGAAAGCGGGGCCGGAGTGGCTTGTGGGAACAGAGGCTTGGGAAAGGGAAACTCAGGGAAGAATGGTGTGGTGGTTTCTCTAAATGCCATCCCCATCCAAGCCTCTTTAAAAGGCTCATCACCCCACGTGAGGAAGCAAACAGCCTCTCTTTTCTCCAAAACTGTGTGGAAGCTTACGAGATTCTTTCTTTAAAAAAAATATTGCCATGGTTTCAAGTATGATCTGTTTTATTTTTATATTTAAAACAAACCAGAAAGGAAGAGATGATGACGATGATGATACTAGATCTCTTTCCCACTTGCCAATAAAGTAAACACTCCTAAGTCATATTTGATACTCACCAAAAATAGAAGCTAATGAGAGAAGAAAAGAAGGTGAGAGTACGCATGAGAGAGGGTGAGAGAGGAGAGAGAAGGAGGCAGGGGAAGTAGAAATATGGAGAGAATGGGAGAGGGAGAGATTGGCCAAAAGAATAATCATAGTTGAAATCCTTCCTATCTTGCCTGATGGATTTTCTCAGAGGCTATCCAATCCACACATTAAATAAGGCTCCAGGAGGCCACCCCACTGTGATACCAGCCATGACACATATCTAGGCCAGTTCAGGAACTAGCTACATGCACTTTAGTAAGCTGCCAAAAATAAAATTAAAATTAAGTAAAATTAAAATAAAATAAAATAAAATAAAATAAAATAAAATAAAATGGTAACAGACTCTATGTGTGTCATTTCTGGAGTAGAAGGTTATTTTATAAAGCAAATTTAAGAGTCAATGGTAAGAGTCATAGGTAAGAGTCAATGATTATTTTCACTTGCAAGTAATGCAAGTGAACATGCATATGGACACATGTTCAGGAGCAGAATTGGTAGTACTGAGAAGGAAAGTCATCTCTTATATTTATCAGAGAGCATTTCTGATGGCCAGACATACCTATGGGCAAAGACATTTGAATCCTGGGCTCCTCTAGAGGAGAGAGAGGGGGTGGGGTGGGGAGAGAGAAAGAGAAGGAAGTGGGAAGGAGGGAGAGAAGGAGGGAGGAAGAAAGGGAGGGAATGAGGAGAGGAGAGAGAAGAAAAGAGAGAGAACAGCCATGGAAACAACACTCCTCACCCAACAGATACAGAGCTTAAAGTATTCACGTAGATGAGTCTGGAAACTCCAACTTAAGGTTGAGAAAACTACAGTTCGAATCAGAAATGACTTGTTCAAGGCCAGTATTTATTGTATGGCATAAATAACAAAAATCCCTGGTTTCTCGATCAGGCCAGTTCTTTTTAAAATCACTCTCCATTTCTTCTTAAAGAGACAGTAGATCTGGGGCCTACTGTGTTCTTCTCCCCAAGTCTTTAATGACTATCAGTGTTAAGAACATGTAAATGATCTGCTCCCATCACTGAGTCTTCTTAAGACATCTCTAGAATGCTCCCCGCTCCCCCGCAGCCGCCCACACACAAAATACCCAGTTTATTCTATTCTTTTCTTGTATTCAATTCTTGTAATATTTTGAGTCTTCATAAATTGCTGACTCCAATCTGATGGATCAAGGAGAACTATCAAAGCTGAAATCTGAAGAACACATTTCTGTGCATGTGTGCTAGAGAGAAGTGGTTACGGAGTATGGGTGTTATCAGTCAGAATAATTCCGGTTCTGCTGAAGTAGCAAACATTCCAAAATCTCAGTGGCTTGAAAAGATCAAAGATTTCTTTCCCACTCATTGTACTTGTTTATTGTGGATCAGATCCAGAGGCCCAACTGAAGTGAGATTCTAAGCTGACTTTCAGGTTCGCTGAGATAGAAGCAAAGAGGATACAATAACTTTACACCGACTCTGTAATCACTAGCCTGGAAGTGTTGCAAGTCACCTCTGCTTAAATGTCACGAGCCGAAAGGATTGACATGGGCACCCTAATTATAAGAGGGCAAGGAAATACAACCATGCTGTGCCTGGACGGAAAAAGAGCCAGAATATTTGTAAACAATCTTTATGACTCCTATGAGG
>NW_006441954.1:549949-551993 GCF_000325575.1 Pteropus alecto | reverse complement strand
AGAATGGTATGTGCAAAGTCCCAAAGACAAGAGACGGAAAAGACTGTACTGGGGTCCGATGGGAGTTCAGAATTACTGGAGCACAAGGTCCAAGAGTAGAAATTGTAAAAGATAAAGCTTGAGTGTAAAGCCAGGGGAAGATCGATCACTCAGAGTCTTGAAAGCTACACCAAATAACTTGGAATTTTATCCTAAAAGTAATGAAGCAATGAGGAACAATCAAAGGTTTAAAGGTGCAGCAATACAATTAGATTAGCTTTTGAGATCACCCTGGTGAATAGTCTGGAGAAAAACAAGAATAAATTCATTCATTTTTTAAAAATCAAATACAGTACTATGTGTCAGGTGCTGTGCTAGTTTAATGGAGTGAAACAGAACAGATTACCTGACTTTGAAGCTTGAAATATAGTGGATGTAGGGAGAGGAGTTAGGAGCCTGTTGCAGTATGAAGGCAAGCAATGAAAGTGGCCTGGACTGAAGTATTAAGGTATTGGAGATAGGAATATAGAGAAGGGGACTTATTTGAGAAAAAGTGATTGACTGTGGGTGGTCAAGGAGGGGGAGAATTCTGTAGAAAGATTTTTTTCTGATTGAGACCATAGGGTGGATGAAGATGTCACTTACTGAGAGGGGGAATACTGTTGAAGAAGCAGATATGGGCAGAGAGGAAATTGGAAGAGTTCTATTATGGCCCAATGTTTGAGCTTATAACTAGATTCCTGTGTCTGTTTGTTTTTATCAGTTGGATTTGATAATAATTTAAGTATTCAGAATATGCTTTATAGCTAACGTCTGGGGTTAGTGACTGGGCATTAATAGCACTCTCCAGACGCTGCCATTGGTAACTCCATTCTCATCTCCTCCCATGGATTTCTGTCAAGAGGAAGATGGAGAGATTCATAGGGCACTCGTCTCACCTCTCCCAAAGATGAGGCGCTCATTCAGATAATTTCATCTAGTGTTCATTCCATTCAGAGGCTGTTATGGATTGAATGTTTGTGTACTCTCAAAATTCATATGCTGAAATCCTAACCCCCAATATGATGACATTGGAAAGTGAAGCCTTTGGGAGGTGACTAGGTCCTAAAGGTGGAGTCCTCATGAATGAGATTGGTGCCTTTATAAAAGAGGCCCCAGAGAGCTCCCTCACCCCTTCCATTATGTAAGGACACAGCAAGAAAACAGCTGTCTATTAACTAAGAAACAGGTTTTTACCAGACACTAAATCTTCCAACACCTTGATCTTGGACTTTTCAGCCTCCAGAACTGTGAGAAATAAATGTCTGTTGTTTATAAGATACCAGGATATGGTATTTCGTTATAGTAGCCCAAACTAAGACAGAGGCCTACATGACATCTGTCTTATTCAAGAGTGTTTATATTCCATCGTATATTATTTATTATTATTATTATTTTAAATTAAGTTCACTGGGTAACATTGGTTAATACAATTATATAATTTTCAGGTATACATTATCATTTGCCATCTGTATATTCTATTGTGTGTTTATCACCCAAAGTCCAGTTTCCTTCAGCTACCATATATTTGATCTCCTTTACTCACTTTACTTTCTCCCTAAACCCATATATTTGACCCCCTTTACCTTGTTTACTTCCCCCGTCTTCCCCCACCACACTAGTAAACACTAGTCTATAGTCCTCTGGTAACCAATAGTCTATAGTCTATTTACAGTCCCACCAGCAGTGTACGAGGTTTCCTTTATTTTGCATCTTCTCCAACATTTGTTATTACTTGTTCTGTTGATTATAGCTATGCTAACAGGTGTGAGATGATATCTCGTTGTGGTTTTGATTTGCATTTCTCTAATAGCTATTGATGTTGAGCATCTTTTGTTTGCCATTTATATGTCCTCTAGGGGAAGTATCTGTTCAGGTTCTCTGCCCATTTTTTGATTGGATCATTTGTTTTTTTTGTGTATGTGTGGTTATTGAGTTGTATGAGTTCTTTGTATATTTTGGTTATTAGGCCCTTATCAGAGGTGTTGCTTGCAAATATAGTTTCCCTTTTGGATGGTTCTCTTTT
>NW_006441954.1:548014-549201 GCF_000325575.1 Pteropus alecto | reverse complement strand
TTCTCAGCACCATTTATTGAAGAGACTTTCCTTTCTCCACTGTATATTTTTGGCTTTTTTGTCAAAAATTATTTGCCCATATAAACATGGGTTTACTTCTGGGCTCTCGATTCTGTTCCACTGGTCCATGTGTCTGTTTTGCTGCCAATACCATGCCTTTTTGATTACTGTTGCTTTGTAGTATAATTTGAAGTTGGGCGGCATGATGCCTCCAGACTCATTCTTTTTTCTCAGGATGGCTTTGGCAATTCGGGATCTTCTGTGCTTCCATACAAATATGATGATTTTTTGTTCTATTTCTTTAAAAAATGCTGATGAGATTTTAATGGGGGTTGAATTAAATTTGTATAATGCTTTAGATAATATGGTCATTTTAACTATGTTGATTCTTCCTATCCAAGAACATGGAATATCTTTTCATTTCTTTGTATCTTGTTTGATTTATTTTAATAGGGTCTTATAGTTTTCATTATATAGGTCCTTCACTCGTTTTATTAAATTTATTCCTTTTTGTTGCAATTGCAAAAGGAATTATTTTTTCCATTTCTTTTTCTGATATCTCATTATTACAATATAGGAAAGCTATGGATTATTGAATGTTGATTTTGTATCCAGAGACTTGACTGTATTTGCTTATTGTTTCTAGTATTGTTCTTGTGGAGCCTTAAGGATTTTCTGTATAGAGAATCATGTCATCTGCAAATAGTGACAGTTCATTTTCTATTCGAATGCCTTTTATATCTTTCTTTTGTCTGATTGTACTCACTAGGGCCTCCAATGTTATATTGAATAAGAGTGGCGATAGCGGACAGACTTGCCTTGTTCCTGATCTTAGAGGGAAGGTTTTTAGTTTTTCACCATTAAGTATAATGCTGGCTGAGGGCTTGTCATAGACAGCCTTTATTATGTTAAGGTACTTCCCTTCTATGCCGATTTTGTTAAGTGTTTTGATCATAAATGGATGCTGTATCTTGTTGAAGGCTTCTTCTTCATCTATTGATGTGATCATATGATTCTTATGTTCTAATTTGTTTATGTGGTGTATCACATGAATCAATTTGCATATGTCGAACCATCCCTGAGCCTCTGGGATGAAGCTCACTTGATCGTGGTGTATAATCTTTTTAATATGTTGCTGTATTCGGTTCGCTAGTATCTTATTTAGGTGTTCATGAGTGATATTGGTG
>NW_006441954.1:520153-547004 GCF_000325575.1 Pteropus alecto | reverse complement strand
GTATTTTTTAGGGAGGTTATTTCTTTATTGATTTTCTGTTTGGATGATCTGTCTATATCTGACAGTGGGGTATTTAGGTCCCCTGCTACAACAGTGTTTTGGTCTGTTTCTCGAAACTTTAATTCTGTTAGTAATTGCTTTACATATTTTGGGTCTCCCTGATTGGGAGCATAGATATTAATAAGTGTTATGTCTTCTTGGTGCATGATTCCCTTTATCATTATGAAGTGTCCCGCAGTATCTTTCTTTACCTTTTTTATTCTGAAGTCTATGTCGTCCAATATTAGTACTGCTACTCCCGCTTGTCTCTGAATGCCATTTGCTTGAAATATCATTTTCCACCCTTTCGCTTTGAGTCTATATTTGTCTTTGGAGCTGAGATGTGTCTCCTGGAGGCAGCATATAGTTGAGTTTTGTTTTTAGATCCAATCTGCAACCCTGTGCCTTTTTATTGGTGAGTTCGATCCATTTACATTTAGGGTGATTATTGAAATATGAGGTCTTCTTTTGCAATTTTATCTTTTGCTTTCTGGTAGCTCGGTGTTTCCATTGCTTCCTTGTCCATGTGTTTCTGTTTTCTTTATTTTGGTTGGCTTTTGTGTGTTTTCCCTCTGGTCCTTTTTGTTCTATGTTATATACAATGGTTCTGAATCTTTGGCATGTGGTTACCATTACAAATATATAGAGGATAGTTATATATATACAGTTGTCCATTTTCTTCTGCACGTGCCTTATCTCTACTTCCCTTTGTGAATTTGGATCTTTGAATTCTCCCCTTTTCAGTCATTTTATCTCAATTTGTTTTTATGTATACTGAAAGTTCATTAGTATATTGTTATAACAATTCTCTTATTATTTAAGCTTATAATGACCTGTTCTTAGTATGGGTTCCACTCTGCTTCTATTTGCCTGATAGTCGCTTTACTCCTAATTATGTTTTTTTTTTTTGTCATTTTGTTTTAGATGAATTGACCCCTTTCAGTATTTCCTGTAGTGCAGGCCTTGTGGTGGAGAATTCCCTCAATTTCCATATGTCTGTACAAGTCTTAATTTCTCCTTTATATCTAAAGGAGAGCTTAGCTAGGCACATTATTCTAGGCTGGTAGTTCCTTTCACTTAATAGTTTAAATATTTGATTTCATTTCTTTCCAGCTTGTAAGGTTTGCGATGAGAAGTCTGATGATAATCTAATGGGTTTACCTTTATATGTTACCATTTTTTCCTTCCTTGAGAATTCTGCCTTGAGAATTCTGTCTTTGTCATTGATTTTTGATAATTTAATACAATGTGTCTTGGTGAAGGCCTTTTTGGGTTGAGGTAATTGGGTGTTCTGTTGACTTTTTGAATTCTAAGCTCCAGATCATTCATTATTTAGATTTGGGAAATTCTCATCAACTATTTGTCTAAAAATGCTTTCTAATCCCTGTTCCTTTTCCTCACCTTTGATAATGCCCATTATTCTTATGTTTCCTCTCCTGATGGTATCAGCTAGTTCTTGAATTTCTCTTTCATTATTTTTCATTCTTCGGCTTCTCTCTTCTTCCTTCTGATTTAGTTCTAGATTTGGTCCTTTTTGAGGGTTTCAATCTCCTTGCTCTGCTCATCTAGTTGTTTTTCAATTCCTGAAATTGTTGATATGGTTTGTTTTGGATCTCATTGAATTTTTCAGAAGTACCATCCTGAATTCTCTGTCATTTAAGTTGCATATTTCTATGTCTGTAAGCTTATTTTCTGGAGAATTTTCTCTTTCTTTCTGAAATGTCTTGTTACCTTGGTTGTTCATGGTGTTTAATGGACTATTTCTCCACTGGTCATTAATGGAAGTGTATTCTGCTGTTTTTCCAGAAAGAAGATTTATTATTTAAAGGTCTCTATTTAGCCTGTTGCAAAGAAGGTGCTTTTCTTTTGATTTCCAGTAGGTGGCATCTAAGCCTCTTGGATCTCTGCTTTATATAAAGTCTTAATAATGCTTTTTAAATTTTCTTGTAAATATTTAATCACGCTCACTTCCGTCAGTTTCAGTCCCTGCCAGTGTCAGTGGCAGTCTTGGCAGCTTTTGCTCAGATTCCCTGGGGCTCTGCGGTGATCAGTCTTGGAGGGTATGGGGGGACGGGCCCTCTGGGTTGGGGTTTGGAGCCTGCAACTCAGCCTTGGTTTTGCAACTGTGGCCAGCAAAATTCAACTGTTGTTCCGCTGCAGGCTCGTCCCACTCTCTGCTTTCTGCCCCGATGACTGGGCCCTGCAGCTTTCCCAGGCAGGGCTGTTCAGTGAACTTGCCTCAGGAACTTGCTGCAGGAACTCACTGCTTTTTCTCCCCTCCCCCCTCCTCCTACAGGGAGCTCTGGTGTCTGGGAGAGGCAGTTTCTTTATTACTCCCATTCCATCGCCCAACACCTGGGGTTCTGACCTGTGGTAGCTCTTATGTGCAGATCCCACATTCAGACATGCTGGTGCGCAGTTTGGCTGTTTTTTGTTGAGTTTTATATGTTCAGCTTATTGTTGTTTCAAGGGGAGAGATCTGGGGAGGTCTCTCACTCTGCCATGTTTCACAAGATTCATCTCCATTGTATATTATTAAAAGGCAAGAGCCATATCAACATTTTAATGGCTTTGGACATCCAAGAGTTGGTGAGGATGTGGAGTGATGGTAACTTTTCTTTAGTGCTTTCAAGAGTTTAAATCACACACAGATCCTTCGACATGGTTAATCCACTCCTAGGTACACATCCTAGAGAAACTTATGCATATATGCTCAGGACCCATGAACTGAAAAGATATATATTGCAGAATTGTAATAATTAAGATTGGAAGGATCCAAATATCCAGAAAAAGTAGAACCTACAAGTAAATTTTGTAGATTTGCAAAAAACAAATACACCTACAAAAATAGGTTGGTAAATAATATCAAATCACAAAAGTGGTCAACATTATAGACAATTCTCACAAATGTGATGATGAATGAAAGGAGCTAGATGAGAAAGAATACACAGTATGATTTTTTTAAGCAAGATTCAAAATAGGCAAATTAGTTAGAGATGCAAACATACATAGTAAACTATAAAGAAAAGTAGGAATATGTCCATCAAAAAGTTGGGTAGTCATCACCTCTGGAAAGATTAGAGTTGGAGCAAGAGAGAGACACAGGGGTTGGGAGCTTCTGGAGAGCTGTCAGCGCTCTTTCTTGATGAAGTTAACTGTTACACTCGGGGAGAGGAATGAACCTAAATCCTGTTCTTAAATTTTGATTCTGAACTCAAAGTTTAAATCTTGCCTTAATGTGGGTTCTGGAATCTCCATATTTATCAAGAAAGGAGGTTTGTAGTGGTAGGTTTAACTGAAGAAAAGTGGACGAAGGAATTGGCTGCTGTTGGATTGCAGTAACCGTGAGAAGACATTAATGCTGGGGATCCTTTGACTAGCTTTGTTCTGGGGACTGGCACACTGCTGCCCCGAATGCAAGGGTCACATTTTTTTTTTCCTACATAGATGGGGCGTCCTATAATTTTATTATTTCTTTTAATTTCATCTCAGTCACAGTGGCTTTCAGGGGGCTCTTCTTTTCACCAGAGAGTTAGACATGCCCCAGAGTCACCTTCTGCACAGTATTTATGTAGAGTGATGGTTTTCCGAAAGTCTTTGTCTTGATTATGATTGCATACATTTCTTCTTTATAAGTTTCTATTACATTCCTTTTTTTAAAATTATTAATGTAATAGATGAGATTTACATGGATTAACTTACAAATACCACTAAGACATAACATTGAATTTAAAAAGCAAGTTACAGATATATACAGAATAATACCATTTACTTTTTAATGATTTATTTCTATAGGAGTGTATATGTGTGCTAATGCAGAAAAAAGGCCTAGCAGCTAGACACCAGTGTTCTGAACCTAGGGTAGGGGTGTAATTTTTATCCCCTAGAGAATATTTGACAATGTCTGGAGACATTTTTGGTTGTTACAACCAAGAGGTGGGCACTCCTGGCATCTAATGGATAGAGACTAAGGATGCCGCAAACTGTAGCACAGAACAGCATACCTCTCACCCCCCAAAAGAGTTATCCTCCTCCAAATGTCCATAGTACCATTGTTGATAAACCCTGCTGTTCATCAAAATTAGTAGCAGTGTTAATATCTGGGGAGGGGACTGAATTGGTAAGATATTTAAGGATAATTTAGCTCTAACTATAGAGTTTGAGCATTAAATAAGAGACTTCTTTATTCCATAAAATATTAATAAGAATAATAAAGTATAAAAGTAATATGTATCCATTACAAAAAGCAGAAAATACATAAAAGTTATTACAAAGAAAGAAATTAAAACTATCTAAAAGCCACCATGCAGAGATATTTGGCATATTTTTTCTAATCATTTATCCTGTGTGTATATCTGTACACATATAGAATTAAGTTATGAAAATGATGCTCATATTCTGCATACAGTTTGCATATTTTCCCACCTATATCGTTATGAACATTTTCCATGTCAATAAATATTCTTTAAATACAGAATTTAAGTGCCTGTGAAGCATTCACTCTACATGGATGTACCAGCGCCATATTTCTAAAATAAATTCAGAAGTATTTCTAATAAAGCAGTGTTTATATGGTTAGAATATATTCAAGTGGAGACAAATTTCTAAAGCAAGAGTTTTCTGGGGAGAATAAGCTGTAGTAAAAAATATCAACTTCAAATTTCAGTCAAATGATGATGACCTCTTTCCATTTTCAATACTGAACAAAATTAATGGAAATTAATATAGAACACACATTTGGATATAGAAATTTGAAAGCTGGTTGAAAACTTAGAAAGATATTACTTAATAATGTCGCTATAGCAAGAAGCCTACTAAAATACATATAATTGCCACTTGTGGTTTAATTATTCCATTTTCTCAAGAACGTAGTTTGGAGCTCAAGTATGCATACTGGGTAGTGATTAACCTTCAAAAGGAATGTAGAGGACACCAAATAGCTTGTTTAAGCATCTCCCTTCTTGAAATGCCACTAAAGTGAATTAAATTGCAATTTCTATTCACGGATTAGAGCAAATTGCTCATTATGGTCAGGCGGATGGAGACCTTGTGACGAGTGGGAGGACACTGGAGTGGGAAATGACTGCCTGCAAGGGGGTTTGTGACAGTGAAAAGATGAAGAAGGTGAAAAAGCAAAAGCCCTCCCTGGCTGGCAGGACCCCCACCCCCACCCCCACCTTCCCCCAGCTCAGCTTCTCTGTGTTTGATGAGCCTGTTAATTGAGCTCTGGCTGCCTTGAAAATGCTTCAAGATCACCACCAGATTTTCATTTGCTTTACCTCTGCCCCGTGCATTTGCCCTTACATGCCTTCAGAGTAGCAGGGAGATTCAGTGGAACAACTGGAATTAGTTTTCTGAAGTGCCATCTATTCAGAAAATATTTTTCTCTCCTCTGGCAACAGAGGGATGAGATAATGATTCTGAGATGAGGCAAAATTGTGACAGCTATGTTTCTCTGTGGCTAAAGGACTCTGGAATCAGAATCCCCACTGGTTAGCTGTGTAACTTTGGGAAAGTTGCCTAATGTCTCTATAACTCAGCTTCCTCTATCTATCCAAAGATAAGAGCACTAATACCCATTTCTTAGGCTTTCTTGAGGATTGGGTGGAATAGGGTGATATTTGAACAGGCCTCAACTGAATGATGAAGGTTGTTAGCAAGCAAAACAAACACACACACACACACACACACACACAAAATCACCGACCCCTTGTTCTATATGGCCTTTCCCTGTTTTTCTCAAAAAAAAAAAAAAATCTACCTCTTCTCACAGCTGCAGGTAAAGAGGCAGAACATCAACATTTAACATGTAAAACCTGTGATGTACATTCAAATTATTGAACATCTTTTTGGAAATTCTTAAAGCAAGTAACTCTTTTATTGCCCTAGTCTCATGAATGCACTGGCCTTCACTGCTGTAGAGTCCCCTCCTTTTTTTATGATGAAAGGAAAATATGTCAACATTAAGGAAAAGTTTGTGAAGTTTGAGCTGGATCCAATTCTAGAGCTTAAGTCCGAAACTGGAAAGTGTTGATTTCCAGACAAAACTCTCTACAGGGTTATCACGTCCCTAATTCTATTACATGTTTGACAGCAATTTTAGTTGTATGGCCTATTTTGTCTTAAGGTTGAGATTTTTTTCTAGTTGGTCTGAGTTAAAATGATTCCTTTCTGGCTTGCCCAGGGAGCTTTGTTACTGAGCCTGATTTGGAGGCTTGGCAGAAATGATAGACACTAGACTGGCATCTAGTGAAGTACCATGAACAAGTTCTCCACTGAAAGTCTTAGACCATAGAGTAGTTCCTCTAACAATCTGATGACTCAGATGGAAAAAGACATGGAATATATCTTAAAGAATGTTATTTGGCAAGAACGCCAACATATAGGCCCAAGAAGAACAAAAGTTCTTTACAAACAACTTGATCCTGGGGAAAGTAGACAACCATCTGAGGGAAAAATAAATACACTGCACACTGTAGACTTGGGAATCTTGCCTTGCCTCTTTGCCTGGCTTCCAAGTGGATTGCCTGATGGATAGTCCATGCAAAGTAACCACTAGATGTTGCCTTGTTAGTCAAGTCAGTTTCGCCTTCTTAATGATTGAATAACCTGACAGATGAAATGATCTCCTTAGTCCTGGTCCTCAAATCTCTCAGGTTATCATATTAAGAGGCCTTTAGCCTCTATCTGCAGGCCCATTTTTCCTCCAGTCTCTAGAACCAATTATTTTCTTGAATTTTAGAAAATCCAAGGATTTCTATAGACTACTTTCTCTACCTTGCTCTGGCCTCACTCTAACCTTGAGCTGCAGGCCTAATAGATGTGTTCTTACCTTTTCTTGATGCCCCAACATTTTTACTATACATTGATTTCAGTAATTGGTCTCTACCTTGGTATCTTGACCCAATGAAATTCCTTTGGGACTGGACTTCTTCCTTGTGTTGGAAAACCTCCCTAAAGACAAGACTCAGGGTGCTGAATGGTAATCCCCATACTAAGTACTTGAAAACCAAAGGCAGACTCCTTCATGTAGGTTTTTTGTGGTCTCAGGGACACACCTACCTGTAGTAGCCCTTAGCTGGCACTACTAATATGTCTACCTGCTTAGTTTTCCTTAACACTTTACCTGTTCATTTTCATTTTCTAATTTCCTAAACCATTACCTCATCACATGTTCTAAAATTTGTTCATTCAGAAAAAATATTCATTGAGTGCCTATGGTAGGGACATTAGACACACGAGATGGGTAGTTAACAAGTGCAAAATGCTGTGATAGGAGAAACGTTGGATGCTATAGAAGCATTTTGGGGAAAAAACTGACACAAATTTGAGGTTGAAAGAGGACATCTTGAAGGAAATGACACTTAACCCAATACCAGAAAGTTAAGCCAGACACTTGGAAAAAGGTGACAGAAAGAATAAGAAGAGATTATATCAAGCAGAAAATTTAGGTTAGTTGAAGATCAGGATATGAGAGAAAGAGAATGTAGCACATTGGAGGAGTTGAAAAAAAGCTTGAGAAACAGAGGGGTGAGAGAATGAGCTGGTTGGAGCCCAGATCACACAGGGGAGAAGTCTGGTCTCTATCCTAAAAGCAATGGCAGAACCTTGAACATTTGTAGATAGGGAAGTGGTAAGCCATGTGGGGGATATAGATGCCTAGTCCTATTCCCCTGATCTGGTACATTTTGTTTGAAACCAAAATCAGGATTCTGACAGCCAGTTATATCAATTACCATTGAAGGTTTTGTCAAAATGCATCAGAAAATCTTTATTCATGTCACATAGACATTTTCTCATCTTAATAGTGGATATGGATGATTCTACTAAAAATAACATTTCTTCATTTGATGACCACAGGCAACTCTGGTTGCCGATAACTTTGCTATTCTAATGACTGAGGTATATTTTGAAATAATAATCCACAAAAGGCATCTTATTGTAGGAAATGAAGCCAGATTGTTCTCCAGATGCTATCCTAAGAAAGAAAACATTGGAGTCTAATTAAAATTCAGCTTAAGTTATATTTCACTAAGGCTTTATGATAAGTATTTCCAATTGCTAGAGAAAAAAAAGACTCTTACTGATAATCTATGTCTATACCCTTCCAGTCAGCCTTATGCTTATTTTTAAATATTGAGAGAGCAAGTGAACTTGCAAGAATCCAGTCATATTATCTTTAAATGCACTTTGTCCACTAATTAATTCTTAATAAATATTTTGGAAAACCTGTTAACTCCTAGCTTCATAAGGAGAATTTTTTCTATTCTTTTTTCTTTTTTGAAGAAAAAGTAACCAAAACATCAGAATGAGCTCTTAGTAAGAAAGAGTTAATGTAATGTGTCAATAGATGCTGCAGTCTGCAGTAGTATTACTATAATCTTCTTTCTTCATTTTTCCATTGTTTATTTAGAGCTAGACTGGATGGGTGAGACATAAACTACTTCTTTCTTCTTAAACAGAAATGAAGAATGTGTTTTCTATTCTAGGCCTTTGCCCTAACTTTAATCTTTACCCTTTCCTATGAGACACATGCATGTGCGTACACACACACACACGTTCAAGTGCGTGCATACATGCAATCAACCAGATGCTAGATAGATGACAACTATTTGTTTTAATTACAGATAATTTAGAACATTTTACTTACCTTTTTAAAAATTTTAAAAAATACTTCAAGAAACATGGAATACATGATATTCAGGAAACTCTACTATTAAGAAATACAAAGTCTATTTTTCAATTCTATGTTACAGAAAATGAAAGAAGAAAAACAAAAAGAAAATAAAAGACAGAAAAAATGAAGAGAGGTGGAAATCTAGAAATACTCCAACAAACTCTCCACCTCTTATAATCATATTTTTTCCCAGGAAAAAAGTACTTTTCCCAGGCTTTTTGAAGCTTTATTAGACATAATTGATATGTAAAAATTTGCACACATTTAATTATACATCTTGATGAGTTTGGACATACACATACACCTATGATATCATTACCTCAATCAAAGTACTAAACATATCCATCACCTCTAAAATTTTCCTTGTGTATGTGTGTCTGTGTATAACAAGAACACAACATGAGATCTGTGCTCTTAATATATTTTAAAGCACACAATACCATATCGTTAACTATAGATACTATGTTGTACAGTAATTCTCTAGAACTTATTCATCTTGCATAACTGAAAAGTTAATACTCATTAAATAACTCCCATTTCCCTCTCCCCCAGTCTCTGGCAGCCACTTTTCTATCCTCTGCTTCTATGAGTATGACTATTTTAGATACTCATTTAAGTGGAATCATGCAGAAGTGTCCTTCTGTGACTAAATTATTTCACTTAGTATATTGTCCTCTAGGTTCATCCAGCTGTTGCAAATAGCAGACTTTTCTTCTTTTAAAGGCTGAATAATATTCTACTGTATGTATATACCACATCGAAAATAATTATTTCTCCTTCTATCTACAAATTTCAAATTTTACTTGTTCTACATAAGAATTAAACTTAATTTGAGGCCTAGATCAACACCAGAGGCCATGGTTTCCCCAGACGGATGATGTCCGGGCCTCTTGGATGTGCAGCGTGTCCCCCCACTGTTTGTCACTGTTGCCTCGTTACTGCCTTGCTGGCCACTGCCTACACATTCTGGGTGGGGGCTCTTTTTCTGGGGCTATGTGTATAATCTGGCTCCTTTATGCATGAGCCAGTTCAGAATCCCGCATACTGCTACTCCCTCTCCAGCTAGAGAGGAACCGAACAGAGAGATAGGCAAGACGTGGCATCCCCAATATATAACAGGAGTACCTGGTCTGTGGTAGGCGCCAAACAAATATTTTACAGATATTAAATAAGTTAGAGGCTGTACTTTTCCTTCCCACTGAAATACAAACAAATTAAATAATATACACAAATCCCTGGTATTTACATTTCAAATCCTATTACTTTTTGATGTTTTCAACCAAAGCTCTCTGCATTGTCTTAAGTTGATTAGTTTTTGAAATCAGCTTGGATTTTGGGCATTTGTTAGTCTCAAAAATATTTTTAAAGACCTAATTTGGTTATTCAGGAATGCAATTGCACCTTGTTCTCTAAATGTTTATCTCATTTTCACTTTAACACTGAAATGCTAGGTCATCATCCCTTGGAGAAAAAAAAGTTTTAGTTTACTAACCCTCATCCCGCTCTGGGTGTACTTTAGAATGTCACTTCTTTTTTCATGCGAATTTGCAAATATACACCCTCAACTATTTAGATGAATGTGAGACACTGGAAGATAAAATGAATGCATTTGTGTCTCAGGACTCTTGCTATAACCCCAAATGTATTACTAGCTATTAGTTTCATTTTCAAGCTTCAGTGCAATTCTTCTTGGCAAGAGATTTTATTTAAGTTTTTCTTTTTTCCCTCTGAAAGCTTTTCTAATACAAGATTTAAGATTGAGGTACAGCAATGGCATTCTTTTTTTTTTTTTTTTTTCTTCCCTATCATAAGCATCCACACAGGAGACTAAGAAATGAACTGGAAAGAAGCCAACTTGCAGCCTTTCTCTATATTTCCTTAACCCCTGTTCAACTATCAAGATGAAATGAGCATGTGAGGAGGGTAGATTGATAGTTCCTGAGTGAAAATGAGTCAAATGACAGCAGAACCCAGAACAATGATATACTGTTCTATGTTTGCTATAGTTAAATTGCTTTTCAGGATTTCTGTGTTATGAGAATGCAGGGATTTTTAATAAAAACACTTGATTTTATGATTTAATCCTCATTCCATCCCGGAAAAGCCTAAGGTAAGGCAAACTACTATTAGCTCCTCTTGCTTTTCTGCCTCAGTCCATGAAATATGACTTCTGCTCTCAGAATTCTTGAAAGGGTGGGAAAATAGCCTAAGTCATTTCTTCTCTCATCGATTTCTCCCCATAGAAGAAGAGTGCCCTAATATGTGATATGAGTAGAGCCTGACCATTATTGGTCTGGGTTTTTCCATTGTATTGAGTTTATGTGTTTACAGTTTTGCACAAAAGTGGCCTCAGAACTTTGGGCTTTTAACTTTTCTATGACTTGCTTTTTGCACTCTGTGTACTCAATAAGTGATAGGTGGTCATGGTTCTCCATGCTATGGGCTCAGTTAGTGTCTGCACAGCAGTCCAAAGTCTCACTCAAATGTTCATAAGAGTTGGAATTTTTAGTCACTCCAAACCCCAACAAAAGATTTTATCATCTCCATGTTCAGATGTGGTTAATAACTTGTCCAAGACCATATAGTTAGTGAGTAAAAGAATGCAAGTTTAAACCAGGTATATCTGGCTCCAAGTACACACCTTCTAATTCTTACTGTCCTGTAACACAAGTCCTGTAGTTCCTGGGCCAATATTGTGGTTGGAAAGCACCAGAATGCCCTTTCCTGGTCTTATAAGAACCTGTTTCTATATCTGAGCATGGAGATTAGAGAGAAAGCAGTGGCCAGGATACCTAAGTTCTATTTCTGCCTTCCTTCTATGCATAACTGTGGAGAAATGTAAGGTATATTAATGCATAGAAGGCTTGTCATATAAATATTTCAGAAATCTCAAAGAATTTAGTGATGTGAAGACCTTCCTGATCTGTACTGATTGTCCATCCAGATATAATAGGTCCTGCCCAATACCTGTTCTACAAAGTGTGCTGTTTAACTGGCCACATAAATGAGAAAATCCAAACTATCAATGGCTTACATAAAAAAGAAATCTTACCAAAAAAAATCATGGAAGTAGACAGTCTAGGAAAGGTATGGTTATTCCACTCCATGGTCTTCAAGACCCAAGTTATTTCTTTTTTTCTTCTCTGCTATCCTTCCCATGACTCTTAGTTATGCAAATTGGCTGCTAGAGCACATATCTTTATCTATACAGGCATTTAGATATAGGCAGTAGGAAAGAAGAAGGGAGAGAGAGCAAAGGAATTTTCTTATATGCTCCATAACAACCTTTGCTCGTATCCTATTGACATCCAGCCACCAGGGAAATATGAGTTTTTAGCTAGGCATTCTATAATCCAGAATAAAAATCAGTATGTAATTAGTAAGAAAAAAGGATAGAATGGATATTAGGTAGGCAACGTGTAGTTTCTACCACATCTGCACACATGTGAACACACACACACATGCCCCAACACACAGGCTGCCATGTCGTACAAATCCAGGTTTTATTCACATTGTATTCCATGAGCACAGAAATTTAAATATTAGCTGCATTCACCTGGTTCAGATACCATTCCTGAATGAGTTTATTTAGATTTATACATTTAAATAAATTTATACCTTTATACATTCTACATTAAAATTGGATAAGAAATACTGATTCTATGCTATTGAAGCATTTTTTTTAAAATTGTTAATTTAAAATTTTAAATGCACATATGAAACGAATATAGATAATAATCAGATAGGACTTCAGTAGGTTTCTCTAGTAACCTGCCATTCCTCTATCACTAGGAGATTGGAGAGACAGAATTCTGTGTCTCACCATCAAAAATTTTCCCATTCCCTCATGGGCAACAAGTAAAGCTAAAGTCTCTCCTTCTGTTTCCTTGCTAAATTTTTGTCATTTAATCATGTACATGTATCTGTTTACATATGTGCTATACACCTGTGTTAAATATGTATTAGGAAAATCATGAGAAATAGGCCACAACTTAAAATCACAGTCCAGCGGCCACTCTGATACACAGATGCTCCCTTTAAAAAGAATGATCCCTTCAGAAAGGCAAGAAATCTTTTCTCTGATTACAAGGTTTGAAAGATAAATGTCTGGTGATGCTTGTTGTCATGGGTTGTTAGGACAGCCAGCCTAAGAAAATAGAGATGATAAAGGAGATATAAAAGAGAGAGAATGTCTGAAGGTGTACAAGCCCCTGGCATCCCTGGCATCCTCTGCTATTCCTTCAATGAACCCATATTTTTCTTAAGCTACTATAGGTTGGCTTTTTGTCACTTGGAGACCTGACTAAGTTAGCCTGGACTATCAGCCATCGTAACATCGTGATAGCACATTCTCATATTTCTGAATGAAAGACTCTCTCTCTCTCTACAGGTCATTAACTGGATTTGGATTTGGCTTAGGGATTTATGCCCCAAACCTCCCAAATTTTTGCGTGGTTGAGACCAATTTGAGAAGTACCTAGTGTTGCATGATTCCCAGAAGGAATAACTATGGAGAATGGGCCTTTTCCATCTCCAGCTTGAGATGGGAAATGTCAGTCTGCCTTCAGACGTACAAGACTAGAGTCAAATGTGGGTGCAGCTTTCTGTCATGGAAGGGTGGCCATGTGACAGACCAGACTTATGAGATCACAGGTGAGATGTATAAAGGAGTGCTAACATGCCTTAGGGGTACTTTCACCCTACTGGGAGAAGACTTTTTCAACCCAAAGGATAACAATGAGAAATATCAACAAATTTGAAAATGCAAGTCCCATTCTGAACACTAATGAGTTTCTCAAGCCCTTAAGTGGCAAGAACACAGTTCTGAGTGTGTAGGAAGGGTACATACACTTTGCCAAAGTATTATAAGAAGGAAGTAATAAAAGTCAGGTTAACTGATATCCTTCTAAAACATAGCAAGTTCCAGTATCTTCCCTCACTGATGCTGTTTTCACTAAAATGTTGCATTATTTTATGTCTTCTGTTTCATCCCCCTTTATATTTTCCTCCTCACCTCACAGCCAGTTGCTAATAAATAATAAAATGAGCAAAGGCAGACAAGAGAGAGAAGCAGAGAAGCAAAATGGCACGGATAACCCCAGACAACACAGACTTGCCCCGAGTGATCAAGAGCTGCTGATTTGCAAAATGATCATGTATCCTAGACAGCCCCTTGCTTTTTAAAGGCTGCAAACGCTACTGTAATTACCTGATCAATAAGCATGATCCCCTGCATTGAGAAGATTTGCAATTTGCAGGTGGAGAAAAGAGGAATAGAGTCAGTGAGGAAATTACTTCATTAAGATCCTTGCATGCATACTCAGTTTTATAGCTCTCGCTGTACTTCCACATTCATTATCTTGCATCTGCCAGCCATGCTGTAAGATAGAAGAGATATATAGTTATTCACATCCCATAGGTGGGCAAGCTCAGACTCATAAAAGAGAGGTTCTGTGGGCAGTCCAAGTTCACACACATGGAAGTCCTAAAGGTATGACTTCAAATTAGCACCTGTATTCCTAGTTTAGGAATCTTTTATCACATTGATTGGACTCCCAATTAGAAGCACCTGAGCCTTTGTATCACTCCATTTTTATAAAGTTTTTCTTCCCTGATTATTTACTGAACACATGACTTTTATGGAAATTTTATAACACAAAATAAAATGCATGCAAATCACTTAGAATCCATAGTCTGGAGATTGAATGTTGAAAATACTTTAGCATGCATTTTTTCTAACATTTTTGTTGCATAACTAATAATTAATTGCTAACAGTGTAAGTATGTTAGACACTACTATATGTACTTTATATATATTAATGTATTTCTCACAATAACCCTTTGAGGAAGATATTGTCAATATCCTCATTTTATGAATGAAGAAACTGAGGAACAGCTATGCCAGACGTTACATAACTACTGTATGTGACTCTCAAGCTTATGCTCTTCAATAACATATAAATACATCCCACTAAAAACACACATGTACACACTCATATAACCAACATAAACATACAGATTTGGGATCATGTTCTACAATTCTTTGGAAGCTTCCTTTTTCATTTATCTATGTTTCTTCCATGTTGTCACATTATAAATCTATAATAAAATATTAGTATATATACTTTAGATTTACAATAATTTTCTTGACCTTCCTTTATTAATAAATATTTAACTTGCTTCTATTTTTTTCACTTATAAATAAATCAAAAATGAACATTTTAAATATAGCCCATTTTATCCAGCTCTGGTTATTTTCTTAAGAGAAATTCTTAGCCCCTGATGAAAGTTTGATACATTTCCTTCCAGTAACATTTCTTTGCATATTTACATTGTTGAGATCAAATTTTACTTACACCATTTTATCCTGCTTTTTAATTTACTGGCATATTATAATCATTTTCCCATGCAATTAAAAAAATCTATATAAGTGTTCATATGGCAATAGCTAAATGGATACAAAAGACATTAAAGGAAGCAAAGAGACATGGAAAGATGAGGTCTATGATGATGACTTGCTTCCAGTTTTGCTCCCTCAAATTCATCCTCCACGCCACAGGCAGAATGTTCTCTCTAGTATGGAAAACACCCCTGCTCTCCCTTTGTTTACAATTCCCTGTGGCTCCTGTTACCTGTAGGTTATTATCTAGGTTCCTCTGCAGGGAACATTGTGCTCTGCAGGACCCAGCTATATTTGTAAGTGGAGACAGTCTAGTCACCTTGAGGAAAATGTAAGGCTTCCTATCATGCTATTTCCAGACTCCAGTTTTGGGTAGTTTTCATCCCTGGAAAGCTTTCTCTTTCCTCCCCTCTTCCCACACCCCCCCCACCCCGTACCCCGACATTAACTCTGTTAATTCTTTAAGACGCTACTCAGAAGTTATTTCTTTCAGAAAAAATTTTTTCTTGGACTCCACTACACACCGAGCTGTGTACCTGAGCCCCATCTGTGTTGTCACATGGCACCCTGAGACAAAAAAGAAGCTTTGGAACCACTCTGTGTTTGGGATAAATTTTTTCAGGGACAGGCCTTCCTAGACATTATATTTGGGTCATTCTCCAGCCTCCTTTTATGATTTTACTCTGAAGTGATCTTGTGGAATCTCAAGAAATCTTGGATCAGAATTTCTCTGCATCATGAGAGACCTCAGGGGGTGGGCAGCTCATGACTGTCCTTCTTTGTTCATTCTCCCTGGTCCCCCACCCCCACCCACACACATACAGCTTGCCTGGTTTCCTGGTGAAGAAGCCAGTCTGTGTCTTAGAAGACTTTTCAAAAAGGTTTCCTTCTGCTGCTATGATTGCCAATTATTCTCACTAGCTTCTGGCTTAGATTAGTGGGAAAAAAAAATTCCCTGAGGGCTAATACTGTTTTTATTAGTTTTCTATATCTTAGTATGAATGATAGATCTAAAAGAAGGACCTGGAAAAGGAAGGAAGAACAGCCGAGCATTCTGAATTTTGCTGAAGGCCATCCTACTCTCAGAGTTGCAGCCACCAACTAACCTCCTGGGGAGTGCACCTAGGTAGGACCTGGGCCTGGAAACTCACCGAGATTTTTAATAGGCGGCAAGGGTAATATTCACATTTTTGCCTTCACTGCCAGCCAGAGTAGCTAGACAATGCCAGCTGGAGCCTAATTTGGCCACCTAGTCCCTGTTCCCAAGGATCCATTTCCTCCTCACTCAGAGACCAGGTAAGAATTACCTCTGCACCCCATGCAAATAGTTTGGATGTTTTATCATTGCCTGGAGGATCTGTTGTTTGTGGAGGACTCTGTAGCTAACGTGTCTACCTTTCTATGATTCCTTTATAGGTAATTTAAGGTCACTTATTTAAATGGTATCTACATCTTTATGAATGGAACAGTCTGTCGGTTGCTATTTTTTACCTCAATTTCTTGTTCAAAATCAAAGTAACCTTGTTACAGATATTACTTCTTGTTCCCCTTATGCAGATCTCTATTTCAAATTCCCTCATGAGGCTGTTTACCAAAACCAGAATCCAAAATAGCTTAGCCTTCAGAGCAAATATTGTTTCATTAATGGAAGGCTCCTGGGACCAGAAGCCAGGCTGGGAATTCAGATTGCTGGGTGATACTCAGCTTTCTTATAGAGGCTATTAGGAACTGAATCAAATCATTTCACTTCTGAGTTTCAATTTCTTCCTAAATAAGGAAAATGGTACCTCCTTCCTTCATCCAGGTGCTGATAGAGAGCAGCTGACAAATGTCCCTAAGGCTCTAGCATTGTTCTTAGTAGCTTGAAGCTTTTTCCAGCATCATCGCTTTGTTGGTAAAGGTTCTCAGAAGCTCAGTGTGGCTCAGGTAAAAATTGCCTTTCATCTATTTCTTTCTTGCTTTCTAGATAATTCGTGGCTAAAATTAGCAATGCTTAGTTCAGTAAAAAATATTGTTACAGCAGGCAGCCATGGAAACGGTGTTTGAGCAGCTTCCCCTTCAGGGAGCTGCCTTTTGTGGGATATGCTTTCTTGCTGATTAAATGAAACAACTCACTGCTTTTGAAGCTGGGATTTGAAATTAGTTAAAAATGTAGGTAAATCTTTCAAAAAAATAAAAAATAAATAAAACCATCCTCCTCATTTTTTCTGTCTTTCCAATGAGGGAAGAAAAATGCAGGACAGGGCAAATTTCCCTGAGTGCGATGAGACCAAGCCCTGTACTGAGAGAAGAGGGTCCTTTGATGGAGAGTGAAAGAAGAATTCAACACACATGCCAGAGTTAGTCAAAAGGAAAGTTTATTAGAAAAGGGGTAACACTCCACAGACAGAGCGTGGTCTCCTCTCAGAGGCAGAGAGTTAGAGGGACCCCATAGTGTTCAGGGAATTCCATTTATATGTCATTCTTTAGTTCCCATTTCCTTTGATACAAACATACAGTGAGGAAAGAGAAAGGGAAGAATGAAAGGCCTGCTGGCAGTCCCCAGCCTGTAATCCATAGGTTCCCCAGGGTTTTAGCCACAGGAAACAAATGATTTTATTTGTTTAGGGCAGCCACTTAAAGACTGTTTTTTCTGTTTCCCCTTCACAGGTGTGGGAAATGGGTTAGCAATCCCAGCAGAAATCTTCCTTAGTTCTTGCAGGTGACAGTAAGCCTGGCTGCAGGGCTGATCAGCGAATCGCAGTCTCTGTAGCTTGATTTAACATTTTAATTCTCCTGCCTCCTGCCTACCTTAAGTTGACCTACCAGCCTGCATTTAAGGTATCCTTTCAGTAGTAACACTGGATAACGGTATTAGTGTTAATTAATGCCTTTCTCCACACATCATTTTATAGTTTACTAAAAAGCTTCCCTGTGAAGTCTTATGATAAATCCAGAAAGTAGAGAGATTATGATGAAATTCCCAGTCAGATGAGGAAACTGAGGCTCTGCCATTCTAACTGGAGGACATGGAATGACAGTTCTCATCTATCACCTGACTCCATTGTTCTTTCCCACACCCTGCCTTGTCTCCTTGTGCCTGGGGCACCAAACCCAAATGACCAGGGGTGGGAAACCTTCAAAGAAATGGAGGTTTGGTTCATCTAAATGTGTTTACAGACCATAATGAATTAATTGATCCCAGGGCAGGGGCTTTTTCATTTTAACAGACTTTAATTGTTTTGGCTCCAGTAAATGGCTCTTTCAAGCAAGTTTGGCCAACTTGACCAAGGTCTGGAGCCAGACTCCAATGTCTTCCACTAGTGCCACAAAAAGAATGAAAGGATAATGATTTTAGGGAGAATGAATGTAATAGACTATTCTTGTGTAAACATTTTTTCCATTTTGCTGCTTGGTAGAGAATCCTGGGCAAATTGCAGTTTAAATTATTCGAAGGATTTAATACTGTTTTAAACCTTACTATTACTATAATTTATCATGGAAGTTTCTGCACGCTGTCCATCCCATGCTCCTAAATGCTTCAGTAGCTTCCCAAGAAGCTGTGGGGCCAGAGTAGGGTTTCTGGTTACCGCAGCTACTGTAGTCACACGTAGCCGGCTTTCCCCTTGCCTTCTGGTGCCTGACCAGAGCCTCAGTGTTGAATCTATGAGCCCACAAGCCACACACCACTTTATGAGGTGGGGAAAGGAAAGAAGTAATCACAATGTGGTTATCTTGGCCCAGGAAATAACCAATCCTATTACATTTAGTTGGTTCCACTCTGTATAAGAGACCAATTTTTCAAAATGATTATTTTGATGAGCTTTCAAACTTGGCATTATTATCAAGTGTTTGTGTGGAAATTCTCTGTCCTTGGTGGTAGAGGAGGACGTTTTGCGTAGTGAAGTTTCCCCACAAATATAGGGATTCATTTAAAGCTGCAAAGGAAGGAACGTCAGGCCAGCAACAGTGCATAACCCTCGCTGTCAAATTCACTGGGTAGGTCAGAGAAAACAACCGCACATGACTTTATCATGTCATTAGATTATCATAAGATTATCAAACTGTATTATACTTGCCCTTATTCTTAGTTTCCTCCTGAAAGAAATAACTGTTTATCTCTATAATTCCAATATCTACATTATATCAGTTGAATAAGTTTAGACTAAGGGCTTTCATCAAAATACAAATGACAAATAGATCTTATTTTATATGTTAATGCTCATTAGCTGAAAGTGGCTGGCTTGAAATAGTGCAGTGGTTGATTACTAATGCCTGACATGGATTAGGTTCTGGTGCCTCTAGTCTGGTATCGGATGCACTTCTAATCAGAGAATTAACGAATGCATGGCACATCAGGAACGTCTGTATGCTGTCAGTTTTTCATATCTGCTCTTATTTTTTTAAATGTTATTTTTTTAAAGTTTGGCTGGATAGATATATATTCAGAAGGCCATTCTGCTTAGGCTTTAACCTTCCCCCCTGCCCTATTCCTATTAGAGAGGTTCTTGGGTGTCTATAACCAGGATTATATAGGCTAAATTCTTTAGAATGAGAGCATGTCCATAAAATACACATTTTGAAAAGTTTTGCCTTTTCGGTTGAAGTATTGTGAAATGGGATAAAATATGAACTAAACATTGTAAAATGTTTACATTTCAGCTTTAATGAATCCTATGTCCTAAGAAAAAATTACAAATTCTGTGAAGTTTTATTTCCAATAATGTGATAGCCCTAGTTTCTATACGTGTAAATATAATTATGTTCTTGTCTGAGTCCAAAGGCCTGAGAACCAGGGGAGATGATGGTAAAACTCTCAGCTCAAGGCTGAACTGAGAACCAGGAGCTCCTATGTCCATGTCTGAGGGTAGGAGAACGTAGATATCTCAGCTCCAAATGAGAGAGAATTTTCCCTTCATCTTTTTGCTCCATTTAGGGACCCACCGGGTTGGATGATGCCTGCCCACATTAGTAGGGGAAGATCTCTTCAATCAACCTACTGAACCAAATGTTAATCTGTTACAGAAACACCTTCTCAGACATACCCAGGAATAATGTCTCACCAACTATCTGAGCATCCATTAGCCCAGTCAAGATGACACAAAATAATCATCACAAGTCTACCCCTTGTCACTTCAACACATACACATATTTCCAATGCATATTAAGTATTAAACCATACCTAATCTCCAAAAAAGTTTGACTCTGCGTTGGTTAAGTCATTGATCCATTTAGCAATAATGTATTGTGAACCTGCCGAGTGTTGTCCTTAGTGCTGGCATACAGAGGTGAACGAGAACTTGGCATAGTCCCTATCCTCAGAAAACTTACTTCTTCTAGTACTAACAACTAAATAGTCCATTCAGCTTGATAATGGCTCTAATACAAAAAAAAACATAACGTAGACTTGTGTCTATAGAGGCATGGAGAAGAAACAGAGAATGCATGGTCACTGGCAATAGTTAAGGTTGAAGTAGTGCCAGGTTATGAAAGACCCCGTAGCCACATATAGTGCCCTGAAATTTATTTGAGGGCAGTAGAGATCCATTCTAGTGTCTGAACTAGATGAATAATGTGAGATTTCTATTGTGTACATGTCTTTCTGGAAACATTGTAGGGAAGGATTGGAGTAAGAAGTCTAGAGATAGAGAGTCCAGCTAGGAGACTAGAGGGATCTGTTTGGTGGATAACTCCTAGTTTATGCCTTCAACAATGGGAAAGTCTGCAATTACCACCCCTCACTGGAAGGATTCATAATATTATCTGATTAAGAATACATGTGGAGTCGAGAAGTGATGCAAAACATTTCTCTACACTCCTTTACATATATAGTTCATCTCCACCTTTACTGAAGACAGGAGTTCTTTATCCTCCAAGTCACCTTCTTTCCTGCCATATTCCTATAGGATAATGTGGGGAAATGCAAGTGGTTATATCCAAGGCAGTAGGAGTGAGATGGCCAGTGAGTATAGAAGAGAGGATGTAGGTGCCATGATGTGAGAAGATACTGAAGGTGGAATCTGAAGTTTCAATCATAAGGTCAAGAAGGGGCCAGGTGCAAAGGGAAGAAAGTGATCATCGGGTAGAGGCCAGTCTCTACTCAAGTGGGAAAGATATTGATTCCTGCAATGCAGGTAAGTTGTAGGGCATGCTCCTAGAGAGTGGCTAGTTGATACTACCATCTGAGTATAGCCACACAGGCCAGACATTCTAGCCAGGAATAAGGTTTATTGGGTGAAAGATGAGCATAACAAGAAAAGATGTGAACAGTGAACCCACCTGAGCTCGGTGGTGAGCTGAGGCAGTATCCCACCTGTAGTTGCAGAACTGTTTTTGTTACATTTCTTTTCAATCTGCTCCAGTGCACAGAGACTTAGGCTGTCAAGGAACTGGACACCTCATGTTAAACACAGAGATGCCTCCTCCCCACTATTTCCCTCTCACCAGCACTGTTTCTCTGGTCTTTCACCTTCATATGTACCTCTGCCCCAGTTATGTCCACACCTGACACACGTGCTCATTCAGTCATTTCTTTCTTTCGTTGGTTTGGTTTCTGCCAGACCTGTGAGGATTCTCCTGACTTCTCTGGCTGTCAGCTTTGCATACATTAGAATAAATTAAGAGAGAGCATGAGAGAGAGAGAAAGAAATTTGGGGATAACATGGACATGAAGGGAATTAGATAACCTAGGCAAGATTATAAATTTCACATACCTTGGACTGAATTTACCTACCAGAGGAAAACAGTCATTTATCAACACTTGCAGGATTTGAAGCTACAGGAGAAATATTTGAAAATTGTTGTGCCCCAATATCTGAGCACCTAAAGGAAGGGTTTCTCTGCACCTTTTGTCTGACTCTAGAGAAGTACAAATGAGTTTAGGGATATCAGCTAGCATTTCAGAAGTTTGACAGAATTGAATTTGGTCTTCTGAATAGCAAGTAGCACTTGTCCAAAGATTTCTTAGAACTTGATTGATATAAATCTATGCTTTCTTTGTTTCAACATCAGATATTATTGTATACTCAACTTGAACTGAGAGGTTTAAATACACAGGCTTGATTGTGCAAGTCAGTGAGTAAATGAGATGAATTCTTTCTCTCATTATCATGACCAGTGCAGACTTGAGCAAGCACTTACTACATATGGATTTTTACTGTTATTGTATGTGTGGCTTTCTCCTCATCCAACCCCCAACACACACAGACACCCACCACATTCTCTGCCACCAACACACTGCATACTACTCTGAGGAAAGGGCAGATCTTTTTGTACCTTGGTTATCCCATAGCATCCAGCAGACTGTGTTGTGATCACCAGCACCAAGTAAAGTGTCTTCTACATAGAAAGTATTCGATATTTATATAACTAATGAATTGGGGAAGCCTCTGTAGCAGTAGCTGAAATCCTAAAAGATAAATAAACTCAACAATTGTCAATAAGTTTTCTTTATCCAATAACCCCCACCACCACTACTCTCAGAGACTATTCTCCTTGAGCGTTTTTATTATCAACTCACAAAAGCTTCTGAGGTCAGAAGGTGGGATTTTCCTTTAATATTCCCAAAGAAAGAACAATTGATTTTATTATTCTGGCTAACACATTTCTCTTAACAACACCTCTGCATTTCCTGTGATGACCTATGGAAAGTATAAGAAATGAACTTCTTCAAGTCTGATGGTTCAGTCAAACTAGCAATCTGCCTCCAGCTGAGTCTGTAATAGCAAACCCAAAAAGGTAACTGACAATTTGAGAGAGTTATGGGTGGACTAACTACAGTCCCTAAGACAGTCATGCTGTGGTACCATAAGCTTTCCAGAGGCATCAAACACCAAGATCGTTTGAAGCTGAGCAGCTTACAGAATTTTAACTTAAAAAATAGGTAACAGCTGTCCTGCCTGCCATGGGACACATTCTGAAACAGACTTTTCTATTCTCTTCTCATGGTCAAAATGTTGCAATAAAATATCTTGCCTCCTCAAAGTATGAGGACAGATATAGCAAGGTAACAAAGAAAAGTAAAATGTGGAATCTTCTTGCAAATATTACATTAGTCATTTCTTTAGTGATATAAAGCCAAAATCCCCACTGGGTCTAGCTAAATAAACACTGTATTTTTATTACCAAAATACAGGACATAATTCTAGGTCTGCTTCTCAGCTTATATCTGAGCCTGCTTAAGTTTTACTGTCTAAAGTTGAGTTTAGTCAGAATTAACTACTGACTAAAGATTTATTAGAAGTCAGATCATAATTTGAATTCAGATTATGTAGTTTGCATAAACTTTTACATACCTTTTATATTTTAACGGGTTGGAAGTGACTACGGAGTGTTAGAAAGGGCTGCTGGAGCTGAGAAGAGATCTAATTAAAGAGAATCGGTACTTGTTATAGATTAACTTTCATATATCTGAAGAATATTGTGAAGAAATGCCAATTTTGAAGAATATTGTGCCTATGCCAATTTTGCTCTCTCATATTTTTTATGTGCTAGATCCTGGGAAAATGCATTCAGCTTTGCTTCCTCTTATCCAATATATAACTATTGTTAACACAAAACAGGAGAGAAAGCAAGGCTAATGCATCTCATTGTCCCATAAAATTTTTTCTCAGAGGAGTAAAAGGCCTTCTCTTTATCTTGCATGCAGAAATAGTCTTTGCAAGTTTCTATGAAGTTCCCCTGCCTAATGAGATCTGAATATTTGCAGCAAATGGTAGAAGCATTTCTTAGCTCTTAGGTCTTACTCTGTAAATCAGTACTATTTTTGGTTCCTGTAGCTCCTGCTTAGTGAAATATCTCATGCTGTTGATATTATAAATACAAAAATGATACTTTCATCAGAAACTCTTTCATTTAACAAACATTTAATGATCACTGCACTTGGCATTATGGGAATAGAAAGTCTAATGAAAAAAGGACTTCCATTTCCAGCCAAGATAGAGAGATCATAAATACTGTCCTAAGTAAACCAAAAATATAGACAATGCAGATCAAATAATGGTTTAAAGACACTGGAAATCAAACAATAAAGAGCAATGATCCCTGTGAGATGGAAAACAAATTATATATAACTTACAATTGCCTCATCTTAATGCCTTGAAAGAATTTGTAGGCTGCAGCACAGGGAAAGGAAAATTCAGGAGGAACTTGGAAAATTCCTTGAGTTGGGAAAATGAAGCTGAAATTCCAGAAAGGGCAAGGTAGTTAGAATTCATAGGACAGTGTATCAGAGACCAGAGAGAGCTGCACAAAGAGAACCCTGGAGATCTACAGAGGGTCCCCCTGAGTATTCAGCAGAGTACTTTTTTGTACATACTTGTGAAAAACAATCTGTGACTGGGGAAAGAACCATCTGAAAGAAATGGGAATAACTGTGTCCAGTGCTCACATGTGAGTAGGACTAGTGTCTATTACCGCAACCAGACTGGAAATCCTTATGACTCATGGGGCGTGGTGTTGAATACAAAGAAGAGCCCTGCCTCAAGAGTGGAAAACTTGAGCAATATTCTTATCTTGCCTAATATATCTTAAAAGAATATTTGAAAAAATCAAATTATTTTAGTAACAACTGCATTCCAGAACACATTTCAAGAATATTTATAGAAACACAAAAATATCCAGAAAGCAACAAAGTAAAATTCACTATGTTCAGCATCCAATAAAAAATTGACACATACACAAAGAAGCAGAAAATAGGACTCTGAAAATAATCAGTCAAGTAAAACTGACCCAGTAGTGACAAAGAATCTAAAATTAGCAGACAAAGACATTATGAAATAACTGTATAGCATATATTTGAAAAGTTAAATAAAGAAAAGAAAAATTATAAAGTCTAAATTAAACTTCTGTAGATGAAAACTGCAATGTAAGAGATTTTAAAATGCACTGCATAGAATTAGCCACTGATTAGACATTGCAGAAGAAAATATTAGTGAACTTGAAGACAAAGCAACAGAAACTATCCAAAATAAAGTACAAAAAAAAATATTTTTAAAAGATCAAACAATACATTGGTGGCCTGTAGAATAACTTCAATCAATCTAATATATAGATGTTTGGAGTCCCAATGAAGAGGAGAAAAGTGGGATAGAAAAAAATATTTGAGAAAATAATAGCTAAAACTTTTCCAAACTTGTTTAAACTATAAATCCACACATCCAAAATGCTCAAGAATTCCAAGTACGGGAAACAAGAAGTAAATAAAAACCTACACCAAAGCACATTATAATCAAATTGCTAAAAACCAGTGATAAAGGAAAAACTCATAGAAGAAGCCATAGAAAAAAAGTCGTTATGTACTAAGAAACAAAATAAGGAGGACTGCACATTTCTTACTGGAAACAAAATAAGCAAGAAGACAATGGAGCAACATCTTTAAAGTTCTGAGAGAGAGAAAAAAAACTGAACTGAAAAAAAACTGAAAGACAAAAAAATTCTATAACTAGTAAAAATATCATTCAGAAGTAAAAGTAAAATAAATAGTTTTCCAGATATAAGAAAGTAAAAATAATCCATCACCGATAGAACTGCACTGCAAGAAAAGTTAAAGGAAGTCCTTCAGACAGAAAGAAAATGATACCAAATGGAATTTATGAGGTTTTAGGATGACTCCTATATACTTCTCATTCATCTCTATTCTTTGGGCAAGGCTATTCTTAAGTTCTATTGAAAACCTGCAGAACCATTGTCTTCTCAACCCAAAAATACTTAGAACAACTCTAACTTATCTGTAATTTTAGTTTTTCTACTCCTCATTGCTTCACCGTTCTCTGGTATCTTTAAAAATATGACTTTGCAAATCATTTTCCAATTTTGCAATTAGAGCTTTATTTAGACTTCTCTGATCTATAATATCTTATCTGGAAGTCTCATCCACTTATATTATGTGTATTTATCAGGAATCGAAGTCATATAAAATATATGATGAAAGTATAAATAATTTTAGCCTAAACTGTGTTTTTTTCCTATCTTTAGTCAAGAAGCTTGAACAGTAAATCTATATAATCTCAGTGGTGTAGAAGCCATTTGAATATAAGAGAGAAAAGAAATAATAAGTACATCAAAGGTGAATGAGGTGAGAAACATTAAATGTTTTCTAGTTTGTACTAGTTTCTGAATTACTGAGTACATGTATAATGTCCCATTTATTAATATCCATTACTATGTCTCCAACATCTAATAGAGTGCATGAAACAAAGTCAGTGTCAAAAAGTATTTAGTAAATAAATAGAGAAACCAATGAATTCGTCTTCAGGCATTTAATACATATATAAACATATAAGATACTAACATACGTGTAAGTCTTATTCTCTTTTTACACCTTCCTAATTCTTTTGTCTTTCCACAGCACTTTTTTTCTAAACCAAATTAAAGAGAATGGTATAGTGCTTTACACCTCATACTTACTCAGTATTTATTGAGTTAAATGACCAATCCCAGTGGGGAACTCTATCTCTATTTCACTTATTTTTCTAACATTAATTATTTTCTAACATCTATTATTAGAACTTCATTTCTTTAGTACAGATCCTTCATCACAATTATATTTATAAAATTTCTTTCTTACACTGTAAAAAATGTGGTTTCATTAATTCAGAGAGTTACAAATAAAACTAACTATACCTAGCAAGTTTGAAATCTTGTCTTTTAAGAACTCACAGTGTGTCTTCTGCTTTTAGACATGATAGAGTAACTAGCACTGGACTTACCCTCCTACCATAAACAATGATCAAACTGGAAATATCCAGATAGATAAG
>NW_006441954.1:469554-520075 GCF_000325575.1 Pteropus alecto | reverse complement strand
GGAAGGAAGGAAGGAAGGAAGGAAGGAAGGAAGGAAGGAAGGAAGGAAGGAAGGAAGGGAGGGAGGGAGAGAGGGAGGGAGGAAGGAAAGATAGGGATGCTTTCAATCATTGAACAATAAGCAGTGCAGGAACATGATATCTGAGACAAGGAAACATGGTGATCCTCCTATTTGCCCTAGCTTTCTGCTACAGGAACTTCCTAAAAGGAAGTAGAATTGTAGATCCCAAGCAGAAGAAGGACTGAAACCCAACATATTTCTTGATGTCAATATAACCCAATTACCAAAATCTGAAGATATAGGTAAGATAATTACAGATCAATATCATCAATTAACATAATTGCAAAAGATACTAACAAAATATAAAGAAATAAAACCCAGCAATATATAAAATGGATAAAACACCACGCCCAAATGGGTGGGTTCCCTGTAATGCAAGTTTGTTAACATTTATAAAGTAATAGATGTAATTCAATCCATTAATAAAATAAAAGATTAAAATAAATGATTGTCAATGGACACAGAAAAAACACTTAACAAAATTTGTTACCCTTGCATGATAAAATGCTCAACAAAACAGGAAGAGAAAAAAACTTCAATGTGAGAAAGGACATCTATGAAAACCTAAAGCTAACCTCATAATTAATGGTGAAATTAAACTCTTTTCTCCCAAGATTAAGATCAAAACAAAGATATCCATCTTACTACTTCTATTTAATTTTGTAATGAAAGTCCTAGCTAGTACAATGCAAGAAAAAGAATGGAATAAAATTAAGAAAGGCAGAAAAAAACTGTCTTTATTTGTGGTCCACATGACTGCTTATGTAGACTATCCTAAGGAACAAGCTACTATAAAAAGCAAAGTCACAAGACATAAAATTAATATACCAAAATCAATTGTATTTATAATACAATTTGTAAATATAATATTTGGAAAATAAAATTTAAGGAAAAAGCAATTCTACTTACAATATCATCAAACTTAAAATACTTAATCAATTTAACAAAAGATATGCAAGATCTCTACACTGAAAATTACAGTCTTTACACTGGAAAGCATTGCTGAGAAAATTTAAAGAAATTTTAAATAAGTGACGAGATATATGTATTGGTTAGAAGACACAATAATGTTAATGATGTCAGTTGTCTCTGTATTAATGTATTAATCTATAGATTTGATACAATTATAAAAATACAGGAAGGTGTTTCTTGTAGAAATTTGTAAACTAAGTCTAAAATTGATATTGAAAAAACAAAGGATGTAGAATAGCCATAATGATATTGAAGAAAGACAAAGTATGAAGATTTACAATAACTAATTTCAAAACTCAATATAAAGCTACTATGATTAAAACTGGCATGTGCTCATGCTATATCAAAAGAACAGAATTGAGAGTCCAGAAATAGACCTGCAAATATAGAGTCAATTGATTTTCAACAAATATACCAAGGAACTTCAACGGGAAAGTAAATTTTCAACTAATTTCACATCATAAACAAAAATTAACACCTAAACGGAAAAGCTAAAGCTTATAAAAGAATGCTGAGGGACAAAGATTTCTTAGAAAAAACACAAAAATCAATAATCATAAAAGAAAAATCGATTAATTTTATGTCATTAAAATTTAAAACTTCTGTTTTTAAGGAACGTCATTTAAAAATGTAGAGTAAACACCAGATTCAAAGAAAAAAAATATGTATATAAATTTCTATCCAGAAAGTATTAAAAACTTCTAGATATTAATAATAAAGATAAACAATTGAATAAAAATGGGTAAAAGATTTGAACAGATAAGTCAGTAAAGAAAATAAATCAATGGCAAATAAGAATGAAAAGATGTTTGGTGTCATTAGTCATCAGGGAAATTTAAGTTAAAACTACAGTAAGATATCACTATACACATTGTAATGATTAAATTAAAATGACAACACCAACAAATTTGGGGAAGCATTTTAATCAACTGGAATTCTCATATGTCTTTTGAAGATGTGTAAAATTTCAAGATTACTTTGAAAAACTGTTTGACAGTTTCTTATAATGTTAAAATTTCTCCTCCCCAATGACCCTGAAATTTCCCTCCTAGAAAATTATTTAATAGGAATGAAAATATATGTCCTCAAAATTGCTTATAGAAATAAGATTCTAGCTTTTTTATTTATAATAGACCACACGAAGAAATAACCTAATGCCCATGCACAGGGTAGTACATAATCGCTTTTAGTATACTCATTTAATGGAATAGTACTCAGCAATAAAAAAATTAACTACTGATATATGCAATAACACAGGCCAATCTCAAACATTATTTTATGTGAAAGAATTCAGGTACAAAATATTATATTCTCAAAGATTCCCTTTATATAAAGTTCAGGGATATGCAAAACTAATGGTAGTAGTAATCAGAGCTGTAGTTGCGTATGGGTTGTGGGAGTTGACTGAAAGTGACAAGAGAATTTGAGGAAATTATGAAAATACTCTTATGTCTTCACTGAAGTGTTGATTACATTGATGTATAGCTTTATCAAAATTTATCAAATTATATGTGTAAAATATTAATAGTTTACTTTAATTAAAAAAATTTGTGATTGAGATTGATTATGAAATCCTTGCTTCATCTCAATTAATCATGTCTATTATAAAATGAAGTTTGTCTCTTAAGTTAATGATTTTTTTAAGCCCCCAAATAAAATCTTTAGATATCAAGAATCCCGCTACAATTATTTGCAGATGAGGAAACAGAACTCCAGAAAAGTATTTGTCTCAAAGTCACTAGGGAAGAAAGAGACAGTGCTCAGAAAAAAAAATTCTGATCCTAAACCCAATACATTTAATATTACCTCATGGCATAATTAATAAAATGATTTAACAGATCCAGACTAAATTTAGAAGATCATTTAAAAAGGTAAAATAAATTATTGGAGATAAATTTGAACAAGATTTATAGCTCTATTATATAACAAAATAGAATTCTAACATCAAGTCTTGGTATCTAGGTTTCATGGTTTAGTCCAAATATGTACTTCTATGAATTTTTAAAAATAAGCTATATCATTAACTTATAAAATTATTGCCTATGATCCTAACTTAGAATTAAAATGTTTTGGGTGGAAAATTTTTTATGCCACATGTGATAATACACTATTATTAATTCCAGGCTTACTGAGTGCCTCATATGTGACAGCACTGTCTTGGATTATTTTCTGACAGAAATTTTAACGAGTCATTATTTAGAGTCATTTTTATTGGCTTACTTTTTCCATCCACTTAATTTGAAGTTAGCATTATAGTTAATAGTATTATTTCATGATATGCCTTATATTTAAAAAAATTATAGGAGTACAATTTCAGACTAAACTATGAAGTCTGGATACCAGCCCTTGATGTTAGGAGTCCACTTTGTTATCTGATAGAGCTGTAGTTCTTGTTTTAGTTTATTCCAATTATTTTTTTTTTAATCTTTTAAATCATTTAACAAATTTAACTTAGATTTTTGGGTACATATACTACGATGTAGTATTAAAAGTATTGAATGTTGATACTCCAGTGAATCAAATCTCCTATGCAATTAGTGATTCTCTCTTTGTGGTATGTAATTGTATATAAATTTACAAGTGTTTCTCAGATAATAAACAGATAGAGGACCTGATATATTCTGAGATGACAAAGAAGAATGAGGCCAAAGAATAAAGAAGCTCCCAGTCTGCATTTCTAGATACAGCTATTCACATCAGTAGTAACTCCCAGAATGTGGCTATTCCAATTGCTCTGTGTAGGAACAGCTACTAGATGCTCAAATAGAATCCTTGAGGCATATTGCTCAAACATTCCTTTTGTCAGCTGTTGGACAGTTCCAAATTACTCTCTCAGCCTCAGCACCGTCTCTAGAGGGCGCTTCATAGTTGGCTGTGTGCTATCTCTAGGCCTGTGTCTTTCAAACTTTTTTGAGAAAAATGTACAATAAGAAATACACTTTATACTGTGACCCATTAAACACACACGTTCATATATAAAACCAAAACAAACATCCCCAAATAATATCCTCATTACATGTGATTTTGTATTTTATTTAATTCTTATGAGAATCACAGCCACCTGAATTGATACCTCAATTAATGGGGCACATCTTGTCATCTAAAAAACAGGAAGAAGATAAAACAAGGTACTTCTAGAAAAGTAGCGACTAATGGGGGCATCAACTTCAATAAAATATTTTTTTAAGAATTTAAACAAAATTACAGGTTTAGAAAAGTGAGTAATTTCCAACACTTTGAATATGAGATTCTATATATGGAACTTAATTAGGGATTCTTATAATGGAGAAGGTGAAGGTGAACGCTTTCTGCACCACCACTGGGCATGTTTTGTTTATTTCAGCATCCATCTTTATATAATCATACACCCGAAACAATTATTTGCTTCTTATATTAATACGTAAAAGAATATGACTGGCTATTTTTAGCTTATTAGAGTACCTCTTATACTTTTTATTTTTTTCTTATAATAAAAATTTGCTTTGATTTAATGTTTTTGGATTACACATATCTAGGGTTGAATAGATTCAGATAAGTGCGCGCGCGCGCACACACACACACACACACACACACACACACACACACACACACACATATACATGCATAGCCCTCGCTTTGTTCTCACCTCCAGCTACTGCCAACTGAGCTCCCCAGTTTGATGCACTGCTTTCAATTCTTATCTAAGAGTTAGGTCCACAGTCACTGAGTGACGCCAGAATCCACATGGAGAAAACTACCCATGAAATTCCCTGGGGAAGGCAATTTGCATCTCTCAGCAGGTCCAACACAGGCAGAGTTTCCCCCAGTATCAGAACAGATCTCATCTTTCAGACAAACACTCCAGGAAGCCACTAACTTGTATTGTATGTTGAGCTGTATGAAAAATTATAAAACCTTAAAAACTAGACTCACAGAAGCACAGTGAGATGCATATGCTATAAAAGGCACAGTCATATCTTCTGTCTCACTCCATAGCATACGATCACTGAAAGGACTAATAGGTGGAATTATCCACTGTTTCTATTAGGATAGTGTTTACCTGGAATTAACACAAACACAAAACAAAAATGCTCCAGTGGCTTAAACAAATAGGAACCAATTTGTTCTAAGCAATGAAAAGAACATCCATAGGGAGGCTAGAGCTAGTTCTGTGACTCAGCCATGCAACCAGAGACCTGGTCTTTAATTCTTCACCCCACTGTTTTTAACACATTGGCTTTTGTTCTCATTCTTATAGCCTCATGGGCTCAAGATGACTACTCAGGTCTCATGTTCACATCTTAGACAGTAAAGGGGTGGGAGGAAGGCAAAAAAGGCGAGAAGAAAAGTAACTTCTCCCAAGGAGGCCGCTCAGGATGCCCTCCCTATGGACTTTTTATAGACACCTACTGGCCAGAACAACGTGGCCATTCTTTTTCTGCTAGAGAGAGTGAAATCAGGTATTTTTAGTGGGGCATATAGGTGCCCTGCACTAAAAACGTAAAATGGAAATTGGCAAATGACAGCCTCTCTCTTTCTCTCTCTCTCCATCTCTTTATCTTTTCTTTTCTGAGTGCATACAACTGAGTTCAGTTACATCAACTTCATGTATGACATGAGTTCACTAAAAACTATTTACATATTTCCGAGGAAGGAATTTGGAAGGGTATTAAAAAATTTACTGCGTACCTTAAACATGCTAGGCATATTGTTAGGTTTTTTTGCATGTATACACACACAGACATATATATATATACACACACACACACACACACACACACACACACACATATGCATATATATACGTATATATATGCGTATATATACACGTATATATATATAAAATATGCACTTTATGTGTGTATATATTATCCTATGTATATTTTATTCTATATATGAAATATTATCCCATGTATGTATTATCTTTTATTATTCATTTTCCTATTATAGTATACATACACGATATATATTATCCTATAAAAACCTATGAGAAATGTACTCAGACAGATTAAGGAAGTTGCCTATGGCCTCTTAGCAGCAAAACTAGAGTATGATTCAGACATAATTCTGTCCATAACCATGCTGCCTCACATCCAGAAGATAAAACAAGCAAGAGAAAATATGCACACAGTGTTTAGATGTCTGCACAGAATTTTAAATTGATCATTACTGAGGCACTCAAGTCACTAGGACAATATATTCAGCCAGAAAATAAGTCTCCTGCGACCAATAGTTCATATGAGAGTGTTGAATATCTTCCAAGTCCAGCTCCAGTGTGACAGGGACTTGGAGGACCTGTTGCTCAGTAAGCAGCAGGGCTACATTTTCGACTTGATTGACTAGCTGTTCTGGTATCACTTAGGAACAGCCTGAAGGGAAATGTGTCTTCTTACTCCTGTTGCCTGAATTCCAAATGAACATGGTATATTTCAGAGCCCCATGCCAGGAACAGCTTTGGCACGAACCTCAGAGCCACCATGTGGCCACCAGAGCCCTCAGACTCTTTCTGCTCTGGTGTAGCAAAAGCAGGATCTATTCTGAATTGGAAAAGAGAACTCTGCATGGTTCCCAGGGGAAGAGATGGTGGAGAGAAAAAATTTTCACTGATATCAAAATATAGCTCGCAAAATTCATCACTAGGGAATGTATGAGCATTTCAGATATTGTTTATTTAACACAGGCTCTGGGATGATTTTCACCATACTCCACAATAGGTAAGGCATGCATAGAATAATAGGGTTTTCCTTTGCATAATGTACAACTGTTCAAGGCTATGATATTTCTGGGGGAAAATGAGACTTTGATCTACTAAAAAAATACAATAAGAAATGGATTTAGTTAAAAAATGGATTGGATTCAGAACAGATATGCAAAACAAGTGCTGAAATATTTACATCTCATCTCCTTTAAAAAAATAAACAGGATGAGTTCTCACAGTCATTTGAAAAGCTGAAATTGTTTTCCCAGTATTATCTAGTTACTGGTACACTGCTTCTACAACCTGTAATGATCAGTTCTTACAGCAACATCATATACCGTTTCTTTTAGTAAGAGGAGAAATGACAATCATCCTTCTTCCTGTGGTTAAGGCCTGTTGGGATCAATCCCTATTAGGAAAGTAGAGAATTGAGCTATGAAAAATAATTTCCTCTGTGACTTTCTGCAGGACTGAAGAATATTTGCATCCAAGGCATTCTGTATTAGTGACTATAAATAGAAAATGGGGACAATAATTATGGGTGGCTAGTAGACCCTCAAGCCTGCCTTTAAGACTCTGAAAATCAGCTGGATGAGCAGAAAATCATTAATCTTGAATGTCTGAATGTTCCGTCAGGATCAGAAATACAAGAGAAGCTAGTATTTATTCTTGATGTTGTGTGGATATGCCATTTTATTCTGTGCTCCCCCAACTAAGAGAAAATGGAAGAAGCAAAAATTGCTTACAGAGGCCTCACTTAATGTCTTTCAAAGTACCTAACATACTTTTCTTTATCCCTATAGGAGATAGGTATTATTACTTCCATTTTGCAGAAGAAACTGAGGTTATAAGTGGTAAAGATACTTGTGCATGGTCTCAAGATAATAAATAGCAGAGTTGAAATACCAACACAGATGAGAATAGCTCCAGAAGCCATCTTCTCTCCTCTATATTGTGCTCACGGATAGGGAAAACTAGACTTGATTATTTCTTCATTATCAGCAATTGTGAGATAGAAGGTGACACTCCTGTGGCAGAGTATGTGGAGATACCCATATGTGAGTATGTGTCGATACTCATATTCGAGTATGTAGTGATATTCTACATCTGGGCCTTTATATTCTATAAAGGGAATGGATAAGCTGGAGTTCATTTTAAAGAAGAGTAACCAGGATTGGGAGGTATGTGGACAGTATGACATAAAGAAAGTCTAAGAAAGGGAGGAAATAGAGCAGCTTGATGAGCATCTTCAAGGTAAGAAGGGCTTACACGAGAGAGAAGGATTGCTCATATTCTGAGGATCAATCGATGGCTGTTAGAAAGAGGGAAGTGTTAGCCCCCTATAGGGAATGATTTGTTGTAATTTGAGATTATTTATAAAACTGAATAGGCTTTATTACATGGTGCTGACACAGAGACTTAACGATCCTGTATCTAAGAGGCTGAAAAGGGGCCTTCTACACTGGGTAGGGAGTAGGATGAGATGACTTTTATTGTAGCTCCCTCCCATTATTCTTTGATTCTATGATTATAATTCTGTGTGAGCTAGAAGCAGTACATGACTTCTGCTTTTAGTGTAGAAGTACTGGTATCGGTAGTCATGGAGCAAAAAGAGATGATGCAGAGAAATGAGCAGCAAAAATAACATGAATAAAAGCATGATTTTGTCAAGAAGAGGTAAGTCATCGATGGGATTTCTAAAGATGCTGCCTTCTTGCATTAGACATTATTGAAAACTAAGAGTAAATAGTTAAGAAAGCTATCCTTCTAGATCAAAGGGGAGAAAGGGTAACAGAAGGGGAAATGGCAAGATTATATAATTAGATTATAAAACTGAAAGCTCTCAAGGTAAATTTTAGGATTCTTTGAGCTTAGTGATCATATTTTATTCTTCTAGTTGTTCAGTTCAGCATCTACCATCTATTCTTTACACATAGAAGATATTATATATTTATTGGAGCTCCCAGAAAGGAGATAAAATTTAATAAAGGGCAGAATTCAGATAAACAGAGAGAGATGAGAGGAAATTATGTGCATTATGCAGAGTAAAATATTTTATTCTATGCACATTTTATCCTTTTGTGGAGGTCAAAAAATGTCTGTTGGAATACAGGCTGATTTTGTTCCTGGAAAAGAAGATGCTATGGACTCCTTTGACAGAAACAAAGACATGGGAAAGAGATGGAGGTAAACCAGCATATATAAAACCAGCATATCTGCTATCTGAAAGAAACAGCATATGGCATAAATATGTTTTTGTTGTTGCTGTTGTTGAAGCAGACTCAACACTCTGGTACACCATTTCACAGACCTTCTTGATTAGGTGGAGAATCAGAAAATTCTCTAAGTATATATTTCCATACATTGCCCATGCGAGCCCACCATAGCGATCTAAGACAATTGGGCTAGGGATGGATTTCTAACCCAGAGGTTTCTGTCTATGCACTAGCCAGAAGTCCATCAGATAGAATGGTATTAGGGGTCTGTTGGCAGGGACATTCTTTACTGGCTATTAGCCAAATAGATCAGCTTTACAATTTTCAGATTTAGCAAATATAGGATTCCTAGTTAAATTTGAATTTCAGATAGATTTATCATTTTTTAGCGTATGTCACAAATATTGCATGGGTTATATTTATACAAAATTGCAGTTGCTATTTATCAGAAATTCAAATTTAACTGGATATCCTGTATTTCATCTTGCAACACTACTCAGATTGGAGCTCAAGAAAGAAAGTTTCATAGTAATAGAGAAAAAAAAATAGAATAGAAGAGGCAGAAATGAGAAAATGGATAGAGTTCATGAGTAGAAGGCAATAGTCACCTACTGCTGGAGGAACTAAAAAGTGACTCAACTACTAGAGCTGCTACTATGTGAAGAGGATGCTATGGTACCCCTAACAACATCCCCATTCCTCATTAAATCTGTTTCATCTGCAATTGCCTGGGCTTTCTACTTCTTTATGATCTTGTGCAATAACTCCCCCAAACTGAGAAAATTGGATGCATTTCTATTACTGAAAGCATACGAGAATATAACTGCTACAGACACTATTTACCTACTCTATATCTTTTTTGCCTTTTTCTTTACTAGTGAAATCCTGATTTTAGTTGGGACAGTAATGTGCTATTATAATCTAAATCAAGCATGACAATCTGGTTCCCTGTTTCACAGCCCCTCCCAGAGAAAAAGAACAGATGCTACTGGTGTATGGTCCCTCTCACCACCCTCTTTCTGCCTCAGGTGAGGACTGATATGTCCAATGGCAGCAACCTTCACATGATGCAACAAACATAAATAATCAAAGCTAACATGCTAAGTGACAGCATCATTGAGCAGCTGAAACAGCCCTACCAGCCATCTTCTAATGGTTATATATTTTGTTATATAAGGAAAAAAACCTTTGTTTGCTCAAGCCACTGTAAATTGAGGTTTCTGTTACTGGCAACCATATTCAATCCTAACTGATAAATCAACCACAGGAATCATCTTAGAATCCACTGAATATACCATACTTCAAGTTTCATAACAATTTGTGACAAATAAGAAGATAGGATTGCCTCCAAATATTCTATGAACATTTCTAACTTTACAATTTTTTTTTACAATTTTTTATAATTGCTCCCACCCATAATTTCTTCTTATTTCTCTCTGCTTATCTGAATTCTGTCTTTTGTTAAAATTTTCTCTCCTTTCTGAGATATTCAGTTATATTAGCCCACATTGATCCTTTTCCTATTTCGATGGCATGTACAGCCTGAAATTTGAAACATATATTTCATGCTCGAGGAATGCAACCCTCTGTTTTACTGCTTGATTTTTGTGCTGTTATATATGCAACATATCTCTTTATTGGATAGTAAACTTCTGGGGTGGCAAACACTAAGCTTATGTTTCTGTTTTTAATGTCTAACACAGCGTTTTCTAGGTATAATTATTAAATAAGCGTTTGTCTTGACAATGACAGCAATAATGATGTTTTTAGAGGATATTTGGGGGGATTTGATGAGACCCCTGGCCATGGGTTCTAGAGCATAGGCTAGACCAAATAGGTTTTACCAAGGCAGCCATAGCCTGAGGGAGAATCAAGGAGGGCAGAAATTTAGCAGGTATGCTACTTAACGTCTCTGAACTTCTTTCTATCTCCTGAAAAATAGAGTGTTAAGATTAAGATTAGAAATAATACCGGTAAACACATCCTCTGGTGCCTGTCACATAATAGCTGAATAGAATTCAGCTTTAATCTCCTAAATATATAGGCTCAACAAACTATAAGATCTTTTGTCAGTGTTGAGAAATAACAAAATTACATATTTTCCTTGACAAAATGGATGCAAGAGAAGGGAAGATAGTATGTTTTAAATACACTGAACTAGTTAGTAAACAGAAAATCCTGTTCTAATCTAATTTGGTGGCTAACTGGCTGTGTGATCTTGGGTAGGCCGCAATCAGTCTGAAACTCAGTTTTCTTGTTTGTAAAATATAGATAATGGGACTTGATTTAACTACTTCGCAGAGTAATTACAAAAATCATGTGAAATAATGTATGAAAATGTACTTCGAAGAAATACAAAGCACTATATTGACTTAAGGATGGAGGAGGGAATCTATAGATTCAAGGATCATCGGCAGATGTAAATTTATTGATAGCTTAAAAAATCTTGTCCAAATTTCAAATTCATGTTGAGTGATTTAGCAAAACTCCAGTGCTTATATTGTTCAACAACAAAATGAGCTAGATTTTCATTAAATAGAAGTGAGATGAAATTAAAACAGAAAATTTATTTCCCTTGAATGAAATGCAAATGAATCTAAATGCATAAAATAGTAGTACTATTTCATTTTTAAGGAACATTTGTGGAAAACATTAACCACATTTAGAAGTATTGTCAATACTTCATACCTACATGTTAAACTAAAAGAGACAGGGGCAATAATTCTATCAGATAAGGATGTGCCATACAATCGTGAGCTTTCAAATTATGCTTTGCTTGAAGAAGTGCAAATTCAGGGTCAAGGCATAAAAATTTTCCATCAGTACTGCTTATAACCTTATTTCCAATAAAGCCTGGAGATACGATTGTGCACTTTTGTTTATTTGGGAATGGGGTAAGGTGAGGAAGAATGTGCAAATGAAAAAAAATCATGCGAAACTAGATTTGTTTGAAAAGGCACACAGTGTCAGCTGTGCCAGGCCTCTTTTCCATCCTGGGTCAGCAGACCTCCCTGGAGGAGAGTCTTTACAGTGACTGGAGTCTATATCAATTCCAGTGCTTTTGACATTTCCCTTATGAAATGATCATTCCACCTTCTTGATGGAGTGCTCCCTCATTCCCCCACCTGGAAGGAATTGCTTGCTCTTTTAAGCTACTGTAGCAGATCTAATCTGTGCTAACCATCTGGGCACTTTTCACTCCCTCATGGAAAAGTATCTGTGTGCATGTTTTATGGCCCATAGTAGATTGTGAACTCTTAAAGAACCACTAAATGTGTTTTTGCAACTCTACTCCAAGGGTTTCTAGGCCAATAACTTTTTAACTAAGGAAATAAACAATAAGTACATTGGCTGATGGGCTAGTTAGTTATGCCACCTGAGCCTCTAGCTTTGCTTGAACTCTAACCAGTGGTTATTAGTCTGAGGCTCGTTGGCTCCCACAAGCTCCATGAGTGATCTGTCACACTATGAATCCTAGTTCTATCTGTCTGTCTGTCTGTCTGCCTGTCTCTCTCTCTCTTTCTTTCTCTCTGTCTGTCTCTCTCTCTCTCATCTATCTGTCTGTCTGTCTATCTATCTATCTATCTATCTATCATCTATCATCTATCTATCATCTATCATCTTCTATGTAATCTATCATCTATCTATCATCTTTCTAGCTGTCATCTATCATTTACCTAATCATCCATTTAATATCTACCTATGTTAATTGGTCTGTTGCAATGGAATGATCTATGACTTTCATCAGATCTCTAGAAGAGTTAAGAATCATTGCATTTTACTCACCAAATGTTGTAGACCTTGATCCAGTAGTTTTTGACTTTGGCTGTACATTAGACAACTTTTCAAATATATGGGTACCACTTCAATAATTATGAAACAATTGATTTGGGCTGAAGTTTAAGCGCAGGTACTTTAAAAAATTCACTAGAAGATTGTAAACAAGGTTGATTCTCAATCTCAGAACTCCTTCTTAGTCATTGGATGTTCGGCTCTCACAGGCTGGACTGCTATCCTAACTCCTAGTCTGCAGAAGTGCTGACCATTCCTACAAATAGTAATTATTTAGGGCATGCTCTTAATCCTGGACCTTTGAACCCCAGACTCCAAAACATACCCTTAGGCCATTTAAAATTTCTATCACTATCCTCAGTGTTCACTTATATTTTTAATTCTAGTAGGGAACACAACATACTTTCTTAATATCAGTTGTGTTCCTAGGGAAAGGAAATGTATTAACTGTAGTGCTAGGGGAACATGTTCCTATATGGTCATGTGTAAGCACAAAATAACCTTGGAACATATAGCTCTAGCAGTAATTAGAATAGTCCCTTCAGACAGCTGGGTCATAACATAGGCAAGAGCAGCCTTTGTCTATTAGGTTTGATTTCCATGACTTACCAGGAGATTCCAAGCTTGATTTCCTTATCCCATTTACCCCACATTAAGAATCGATAGCATTTGGAATGAAAACAGATTTCTGAGACATTGTCAGATATCTTCTGGGATTTTTCTTGACTTCAGTGTTTATCTCAATTTGCCATTTCCTATAATTAGGTAGCACATCACACATCTGATTCTTTGAGAGATAATTACACTATGTGGATCGTATAGACTCTGCTTCTCTGCCTTTCCAAGGCAACCTCTTTGGACATTTCACTCTATATTAGCAATTCTGCCAAAGTGTGAAATGTTCTTCTTTCCCACATATTTGTTCAAGTAGATGAAGAGGTCAGATTTCATAGCTCGTTTATTTTACAGTTGCCTGTGGATGTATAGTCATGCCATCCCAGTTAAAAATGTACTGAAAATTTTAAAAATTTAGCTCACTTTATAAATATCTTTTTTAAACTACTTTTAATCTTCCTTTACTAAAAGTGCCGGATGATTTTATTACTTCCCCTGAATGATTCTTCTGATGCTAAAAGTTACAACACCAGTAAGAATCTGTTGTGACCATGATGAGTTGACCAACATAAAAGATGACCAGAAAGAAATAGAAGGAAATTGCAAGATCCTACAAATAGAAGGAATAATTATGCAAACAGAGGCTGAGGAGTAAGTAGCTAATAGAGAATGTGACCAAAATATGTCTGTGAATAGAGAAAGTCACAAAACTAGAAGAACTTCCTGTATTTATAAGAGAGCTAGTAGTTCCAATAGAGCACCCAAAGGATGCTGAGTGTTGAGAAATCAACCTCAATGAGCTGTGTAATCATGAGCAAACAGCATGACAGGAACAAAGGCGTAGCCTTTACATTCAGTGCAAATTAGTCAAAGTCACAAGAGTGCAGATACTGTGCCATTATGAAATATACAGATCTTAGAGACAGAAATCATTAATATTTAAAAAATAAAGCTCATTTGTGAAGGATTTTGGCCTTCCATCAATCTCTCTTATGGGGACATTAATTTATATTGCTACTGCTTTAGGGGAGTACTGTGACATAGCAATTTAAGAATAGGGTTTTAGAGTTAGGCAGCCAAGGGTTCAAATCCAAATTCTGTCACTTATTAGCTGTGTAATTTTGATATATATTTTTTAACTTCTGTAAGCCTGGCACAAAAAGTATTAATATCTATTATCTTCTATTAGTATTATAACAACCATAAAAATAATATGTATTAACCATTTAGTATTATGTTAGATACTGAATTACTTAATGTACCTAGCTCCTGAACTCTGCAAACAGTCTAACTTACTGAAGAATAAATTTTCATGACATGGAGACTTTGACTCTAGTCTGAGCCCTACCAGTTGCCCCTTTATGACTTGGGGCAAGTTACCTTACCATTTTAAACCTCGATTTCTTCACTTTAAAAATAGAAGTAATAAAACCTACTTCACGGTTATATAAGAATTAAATGACAATAACATAACATACGCTACATAGGGAAATGACTGCTGTGTAATGGGTTCACAAAATAATGACGATCTTTTTCAATCTCTGCAAGCTTCCAGCTACCCAAATTGATGTGAGAAATGGCAAGGAACATTCTAACCCAAACATAAGCATTAAATACACAAGTTAAAGTAAGATCGAATGTACATGCATGGTCAGGTAGAGGAATCATAGTGGAACAACGGATGATGAAAACAGCAGTGAGATTGACACTTTAGACATGGAAGGGTCAAGAATTATTCACTATTAATGGGTGAGATTATTTTAAACAATGTCTTATAGGAAAGCATAGGGGAAGACTAATTTCTGCAGGTTTCTGAAAACCTTATAAAGATTTAGCTGAGAGTTAATTATCTTCTGACTATATCTGCGACTGATAGACACGTTTACAAGACAGGGCTATTTTGTAATATCTAGTACTGAAAGCCTGTGCAGAGGTCCAATGGATGGGAAAAGACTTATTTTGTTGCTATTGTTCTAAATATAACCATCAGAAAATTAATAAGTTGTGTCTATTAAGTTGGTTTTTCCATGATTATTGTTTATTTAATTAGTGACTGTTGTCTTCATTATAGTTAGTGCTCCAAAATGGCATTAACTGAGACAGAACTCAATTGACCAAGAAACACTGCATTTATATTTACTCTTCTTCTCAAGACTAATTTTTAAAACTGACATCTCCTTTTTGATGGGATGACAGTCTCTAACGAGAACAGTTAAATAAACAAATCATTAGGCTGAGAACAGACGTTCCACCACAGGTCCAATAACCCAATTTAACTGATCACTGATGAATCTTAGTCATGACATATCACATCCAACTTTCCAGAAAACAAAATGCCTGCACTGTTTTGTCAATTATTATAAAGAGTGGCAGCTTACAAATGTGTTAAACCAAGAGAAAGAAAGAAAAGTTGTAACATGTCACTAGTGCTTGTTTTCTGAGATCTGTTCTCAGATCCTTTGTCAATAATAACTTATTTCTGTTGGATCACATAAATATAGCATGTTGCTCTAATCAGCATCTGCCCTGTGTGAACATGCTTTTAGGAACAGGCAGCAACTGTAACACTCGTTATTCAAACTTCCAATTTTTCTTCTACTGAATAATAGCTTTTATTTGTAGCATTAGAGTTGATTCCATTCCAACCTCTTTTCTCAAGATGGAGGAGGGTTGGGCCCCTAGGGTCCTTATACTGCTTTTCCAGCTAGAAATTATTTTCTAATAATGTGGGCAGAAGGACCTTTCTTTCCAAGGGCAAAGCCTTGCCTTCCTGGGGCCCTGAGTTCTGAGTGCTCTTGCTGAGTCAACTTTGGGAAAGGAATCAGGTTTCTCTGTATTCAGTAGATGTTCTTGGCATATGAAGGAAAATATCGTACCTTCCAAGGGCATTGGAAATATTGTTTTGCAAACCTTAGTTAAGAGGTACAATAGAAGTGAGATAAAGGGCCCTGGTTTATTTCTTAGAAAATTTGCCTAAAGGAAACAGATTTGGAGAGTAGGAGGCAGTTGTTCCCTCTTGGCTGCTTTGCTAGTTAAAAAAAAATGGCCTTGGAAAAATACACTTTTAATCTCTCCTTTTCTATAGAAGCAATACTCAAGAATGATCATATAGTGTCCTATCTATATTCAAGATCAGAAAGTAAAGATATTAGAGCCAGTCCTGTTAAAATGTATTTTCTAGAAAAACATATCCCTGTCCTAGTAAAGGTTGCAGCTAAATTTTAGGGTGTATGTTAAACATCACGATAGGTATGAAAATATGACAGGACTGCATGGGTACAGATTTTATGCTTATTCCAGAAATAACGAAGAAAATAATAATAGCTGTCATTCATCGAATAGTTTCAATGTATCAGTCTCGGGCTAAGCAATTCACACGTGTAACTTACTTACTCCTTTTAGCTACACCATAAAATAGGTGTATCTCCATTTTTTGGATGGAGAAACTTAATAACTAAAGTAACTTGCAGAAGCTCCTACAGTTTAAAAAGTAGTTGAGACAAGAATTGAATCCAAGTTTGTCTAACACCAAATTTTGTACTCTAACCCTGCAATAGTTAATTTTATGTGTTAACTTGACTGGGCTAAGGGACGCTCTTATAGCTGGTGGGAGTTGGCCAATATGGTCTGGGCTTGACTGGGGTAGCTCACCTGGAATACAGGTGTCTCTCCTCTGCCTCTTGGGACCAATGAGGAAGCAGAACAGCAACTGGGATCCAAGAAAGTAAGTCCGATTAGGTAAGTAGTTTTTAAGCCTTTGTTCGTGTCCTGTCTACTAACACTTCTTCAGTCAGAATAAATCATATGGCCAAACTCTTGCCAGGGGCAAGGAAATATACTGCACTTTTATAGCAGAAGTAATTGCAAAGTCACTGGCAAAGGTGTGGCTGGAGGGATGGTGAAGAATTGAAGTCATTAGCGAAATCTACTGTGAATATAAACGTGTTTTAAATGACACAGGGAAATTACTCATTTTTTTTCTCATAACTGGATATAAAATTGATGCCCCAGAAGATGAGCCATGTTTATTAGCAATCTCTTTATCTACTATATGCGGATAATTATGATATTATTTAGAGGAATGCATGGCTTAGCCCAGAGCTTGGCACATAGTAAACATTTGACAAATGTTATCAACATTATTACTTCTGGGATTAGGCTAAAGACTGTCAGTAACGTATACCATAAGAATTAGCCATAGATTTTGAAACAATTCTGATTAGTTTTCTTGATCATGCCATATTTATGTCTTCTACCACATCTCCACATGTGTCTGTTTGAGAAGCTCCTCAAAGCAAGATTATAGAAATTTTTATACTAAATTTATGGAGAAAGTGGTGAATGTCACATCTTCCCCATCCTCTCCTGTAAGTCTGCTCTTTCAGAAACCTGCAAGTTCAGAGCCCCGGCAACCTAGTTTCCCCTGAGGTCAAACCAGCACATTTATCTGTTCCTCCTTGATGAATGAAGGCCACTTCTAAATAAATTATTCCCTGCCCACATTGCACTTATTAACTGGAAATAAAAAGTAATTTGGACATAAATTCATTATGAGTAGATCAATATTTCCTTCTGCTCCCTCCTGCAATTTTGTTACACAGGATTGTAACACATTTACTGCATTCGGCACTTAGGCCTTCAGTGGTTATATTCTGTGAATTAATGCTTCATAATATAATTCAAACTAATCCTGTAATTGAGTCTAATTAAGAACAGCTTCAGAAAATTATTATAGAATTATTAGAAGCAGAGACTGAAGAGATTTGTTCTTGAATTCCATGTTTCCCTGCTGAGACTAGCTTTTCTTTCTAGTGATCTGTCTGGTCTTGTTTTGAAGTCTTGTAAGAATTAGTCTGTCTGATTTTTGTTCTTTGAGACACCATTTAGAAGTATAATAGTTTTCACTGGATATTTTAGCATAATATTTATTTTCAGTGGTAATTGCCTCTCATTATTCTTTTAAGATATGTGTTTCCTTTAAGGAGTTATAAGGCAATCTAGACTACAATACCTTCCCAAGAGAGGAAATGAAACTCTTAGAAGTAAAATGTATAGTGACTTATAATATGATCATGTATTGGCTTATTTAATAAAAAGCACAGCCAGATTAAAGTACCCACACAGGACTTTATTTCTCTTTCTATAGGCGCTGTTTTTTTTCCGTTCCTGGAAGGTTGTCCTTAAGGGGCAGATGGATGTATTCATGGTCAGGGTCAATACCACAGATGTTCCTTACCCTTTTCACTGTGCTCTTATTTGATGATGGTTGGACAAAAAGATGAACAGAGAAAGGCATGCTAGATTAGTGATAAACATATACCCTCCTTTCTATCAGAATGACTCTTGCTCCAGATGAAGCAAGAACATAAGTGCAGTTCCAGCCTCTCTATTATTGTTTTATCATTTAGCACCTAACTGTGAGAGAATGCTCACAATAATTACTCTCCACTCCTTGAATGGTAGAAGGTCTTCTGAAACTGCCCCCAAATACTGTTCGTCTTAAATTCAGATTAGCATATTACTATTTGCTGGAGTCTTTTCTGGGCAGAATAAGTGCTGTCTACCAAGCTAATTTTAAAGTAAAAGTCTTCCTAAGCCAAAAGCTTAACCATGATTTTGTGAGATACACAACAATAAAAATGGATAATGAGGGTAAGACATTCAAAGAATGTCTTGGATCCAAACCAGAATTTCAGACAAAGACAAATAAACTTTTTGAGAAGAGAGTTTTCCTAGGTTAAACAAACAAACAAACAAACAAAAATCTAATACTACCTTTTAAAATAAAAAATGACCTGTCCTAAAGAGCTCAATATTCTCTGACAGCAGTTCATGACAAATACGGACCAAGAGAATTCAGTTCAGAAATGCTAATATCTGATATGTATCATAATTACCATTGTACAGTGGTAGATATTTTTGCATTAATTTAGTCATTCAACAAGTATTCATTAAGCTCCTGTTATGTGCCAAGAACCATCTAGCTGCAAATGCTACTTGAAAGAAATGTGAAGAAAAATGGCAGAACTAATAATATCTACAACTACAATCTTCTTCGAAGCACAGACACAAAAATGTTAAGTTAAAAAAAGATCATAAGTTTTATCTAGTCTCAAGTCTCTCGTCAAATGTATGAACAGCTGTTACAGACAACAACCTGTAGTCACTCTCTGGTCTTCTACCCTTTGAACCAAAACATGACTTTTATTCAGTGTCCAAATTGCGGCAATTTATGGATTATACATAGCCACACCAGAGTAATAAAAACAGAATATATATATAATGTCCTTATTTCTTGGCTCATTGTCGTAAAGCGGCTTGGAATCCAAGGTGTAGGTTGAATTAAGTTTTCCTGAAAAAAAGGCGATCTGAGGTGCCAGGTATTAGACAAACTACTAGTGTATTTGCAAAATCCTTTTACTTGCTCCGTGAAATTTTATGCTATACATGAAATAGAATTCAGAAAGGCACCTCCGGATTTGTTCAGTACGATGTGAGGCATTCCTCAATTATTTTATAAATGGCATTTGTTTATAGTTTAGAACATTTTACTCAACGACCAGGAATTTCCATCTATACTTTAGAGAAAATTTAAATCTTTTTTGTTTACATAGTTGGAAATAGCACAATAGTCAAGAACATGGACTCTGAAGCTAGATTATCTGAGCTTAAATCTTGGCTCTGCTATTTACTGATCGTATAATTATGACAAAATTAATTATGTTCTCTACATCTCAGTTTCTCCATCTGTAAAATAGAGACAACGGTTAACATGAGATATTCATGTTAAGTACTCTGAACAGCACCTGGCCCTTATTATTATCATTATTGTCTCAGATATAACACTTAGAGAAAAAAAAAAATCCCAAAAAACTTACTAGAGTTTCTCTTTCAGAAGGATTATTCAACCCCTTTCTTTACTCTGTGGCATGTGTTTGCCTTCCCTTTATTTCCCAATTAAAATATGGAGCCTTTTACAATCTCTTTTTCTTATTTCCTTAATAAATTTAACAAAAATTCCTTACATTTTTATAAGACTTTAATAGTTTGAAAGCCAGGTTTCTACTTTTATTTTTTAGTCAATCAGAATAATATCATGATTATTATTATCATTCCATTTTCAAGATAAGAAAACTGAGATTCAGATGCTAAGTGATCTGTCTGGGGTCCACACTTAAATCCATGTCCTTTAATCACAAACCCTGTGCTTTTTTTTTTTTACCAAAAAAATAACTTTCTTAAAAAAACGGAAAATTATAAGAAATTATCCATTTCAGTTTTTACACATTTCATTTTAATGAAATGACTTTAGCTCTGTATCAGAAGAAAATGCTCACAGCAATGACTTCAAATAGAGGGATATAGCTAGAAAGATGAATTCAGCCCAAGGCAATTCTACACCATAAAAATCACAGTTCTTGGCAATGGCTGTTCCTTTAGGTGATTCAATCTCCCAAACCCCTAGTGAGCTTAAGGCTTTGTTGAAGAAGAATACAACTAAGTCTCTAGCTACTGATCCCGTTATTCGAAGCGAGCTGTCCAGATGTATATAGCTTTTAAATATATGTCCATGTTTATATTATAAATTTAAAGTGCAAATTTCAGAGAGGGGTATTTCCTAAGGGTTTGAAAACACCTGAAGGATCTGAAAGACCAGATTAGTATTGAAATTAAAAAACAACCTATTATTAGTTTTATTGGTTTATAAACTTAAAGATATGGCAATACCTGATTCTGTCATACCTAATTTGACAGATCAGGTATGGCAAATACCTGATTTGCCTTTTATCCCTGGTAAGGAGAACACCCTGTAGCATCAAAGCATATCAAAGTTAGGCGTTGAGAAGTGATCGGTATTAGTGTATTAGCGTTAGGTGTCAGTATTACTATTAGTATCAGTATCAGTATTAGGGTTTTTGTCCTGTAGGTGCTGAGATATATCCAGTATCAACCTGCAATACAAGAGGAAAAATTTCACCACCCTTGACAAAAAAGGGAAGGGAGCAAGAGAAATTGGGTCATAGTTCCCAAAGGAAGAAGAATGGCATAAAGAAGGGATGCAAGAGAAGCAGGATGTAGACACTCAAATGGACGGCAAATCTATATTTGAAAGCTGATCAATGACAACTGCAAAGAAATGGTTTGTACCCATCTCAGTATTCCCAGTGCATTCGTGACTAGCTTCTTCTAAGATTCACTTAAAATTTTTTCGTTGTTGTTTTGGTGACAAAATGTGCACTATGTCATAATTACAGACACTGTGGGACTTAACACAAGACTTCAGAGGCATGATTATTACTGAGAATGAGATGAGAGATAATTGTACAATATAATGAACTTCTTGAGAGTTGAGAAACTGTGCAATGATCTTCACTGAATTTTTTCCCTTCTTTTTCTAAGCATAAATGAGGCAATTGTCCAAATCCCTGACTACGAGTGAAAACCCTACTTGAAGACAGGACATCAGGACATGAACAAGGCAATGATGTCAAGAACTTTCTGAGCCCCTGAGCAATCAAAACCTTCTGTTAAATCAAGAATATTAAAAAGTTGAAAATATAGTTGAATAAATTATTTCGTTCTTCAACATTTCTGTATAATTAGATCCACCCTTATTCTATATCTTTTGTTTTAAGCATTTTATTTTTAATATAAATGGCACATAATCACCAAAAGATTTTTAAAGCTGATATATTTTGTTTTTCCCCTTTTGCATTTTTTGTTTCAGCTTATAAATCATAGGCAAAACAGAATAGTTTCTTGAATAGTAGAACATAGATGTCATGCATATAAGTCAAGCAGAGACTGTCTCATTATTCAGTGTGGCCAGAAAGACTTGATACTGAGTGTTGTCACAGGTCCCTCTCAGCTCACACCCTGTGGAATAGAGGAACTCTCTCACCTTGATACAGAGGCTTAAATCTTAAAGGGAGGTAGCCTCAGACAGAGGGTAGAACAAAAACTCCTTATCTCAGATTGTTCAAGAGTTCAGTGACGGTTTGGGAAAAACAACTTATTTGGAGCTATTTAGTCATTTTGGCCTTCTTCATTTTTGGGCTCCCAGGTGACCCCTTCCCTGAGGCTTAGGGCGCTCTCCAGAGGAGCCCACTAAAGTGTACTGCCCTAGGAAGTCTGTTCACAGCCTGGGGCAGCCAGCTTTTCACTTTGAGCCCAGTCAAGCCTGAGATAGACAATATTACCTTATGTTGGCCTTGTTTAATAACTAGCTCTGCCTTTTTCAAGGTAATGCATTTCCCAAATCTGAAGTGGCGTAAATAAAACCAATTTCTGAAAGCTCAATTTTGAGTGTAAAGACAGAATGAAATAAAATGTGGTGAACAATTCCTTGTGAAAACACTGGGATAGGAATATAAAAAAGAGCGATAATGGAACTTCTTGCTCTTCATTTTTGTCATTTGATCCTCTTCTACAAATCTTTTATCAGAGCTATTTTGATAGCAATGCAACTGATAGATCCAGATTTTATTTCTATTCTCTTTCTTTCAGCAGAGATAATGACAAAGCCAAGTTTGTCCAAAGACAGGTAGAAAAGATTGTGGAGAGTAAAAGAAAAAACTGAGGTCTAGATCCCCAACTCCTTTATAATTGAGCATTAGCTACATAATGTTTCTATAATTTCACTCCAAGAGCCCAAATAGGGGTGTGAGACACAGTGTAAGTGTGTACAGGACTTGCTCTTAATAATATCTTTAGGCATGGGCATTCTAAACAAACAGATAATATTTTTGGCTAATTAGATGCATCAGTATGTTTCCAGGATGTGGAAGGTAAATCAGTACCTTGTGTGATTGTGGGAAGGAGAAGATCCAGCTGGATAGAGCAGAGTGACTGAGAAGTTCCTCCTTTGTGATGGGCTGGCAGATGCCAGAAGGGGTCATTCTGTGAGCTGGGACAGCATCCAGCATCAGTGATGGGTAGTTTTAAACAGGCTCACTCTAACACGCAGACCCACTGAGCCAGAGAGAATGGCCCACATCAAGCATTTCATCCCACCCTGTTGTGAATCAGCTGTAGTTTCTACCTCACAGCATCTGCCATGTGGGGTTTAGATGTAGGGAGTAACTACACACTGGGCAGCTACAGAGTTTAAATAACTGTTGTCCCTGATTCAGAGAGAGACCATATCACTCTCTGGTTTTAGATGGCAATGTTTTAGACTTTAGCGAAAACCCATTCTGAATGGAGGTTGGGCCCAACTGCTTTTAGTGAATCTTAATGAATCAGATTTTCTCCCTCTCTTTTAAGAAGTAGCACAGAGTTAAGCCAGTGAGAAGCCAAAGGGAGTTGATGTTTTACTAAGTCAGATTTAGATGGAACTGATAGGCTTCATCAACATCTCAAAGGTTTCTGGAAACTTGATCAGGCAAGTTTATGTCCATGAGGAGCGACCTGGACCAGGGAGTAGGTCTCTTCAGCAAGTGGTTGAATGAGAAGAGCAGCACCACCTGCAAACAACAGTCCTGTTCTCTTTTTGAATGGGGAAGCCAGAGGGCAGGAGAAAAGAGACAAGAGAGAGGCCAAAAAGGGGTTGAAACAAAAGGCTGTTTTTGGCAACAACCCTTGGTCTCTGGGGAAAATTGAAACTTGGGGCCAGAGAAAAAGGTGGCTGTGGGAAATGGAGTGGGGAAGTTGTACTCTGATCAGTACTTCGGAGAACAGCGGCAGAGGCTGGCATCAAGCTGACCTATCTTCAAATCCAAGTTCATCACTTCTTATTCATTCTCTACCTTTGTCACCTACAGCAAGTTAATTTTCTCAGGAACAAAATGAATGCTATAATAATATCTCATCTTAGAGGGCACTTGTCGGGAGTAAAGGAAATAATGTTGGCAAGGTGTTTATCACCACACCCAAAACATAGTGAGTGCTGAATAGGGGGCTGATGGTAATGGCAGTGTCATAGCTGCTGCTGAGGGAAAGTGTCTTTCTTCTCAAGGCCATTGTAAATTTCCTCCCAGGAAGGAGGAAGGTCACAGAAGCAAAATGGTTGTTATTCCAGTCCATCCACCTCTCTGGTAGGACAAATAATCATAGAAAAAGAAAAAACAAAAAAACAAAAAACCAAACACTTGAATTAGAAAAGATAGAAAGAGAAATTTTTTTTAAGGATCTTCAAATGTCCCGGGGAAATTCAAAGAGAGAAATGCAGTTGGGCCTCAGAAATAACTAGAATCAGAAAGCTGGGAACCAATTGCTTTGTTTGTTGAGTAGGATTCTCTTTCTCTGTTTCCTGAGGCAGCACAGAGCTAAGCCTACAGAAAGCCAAAGGGAATTGCTACGACAGCCTAGACTCTGTCTTTAACCTTTTCTTCTATATTTATTTCATTATCTCTTTTACAGAGATAATGGCAGTGGAACCATGTAACTGTGGAATCCAAGTGGCAGAAGATACTGTTAGATTTACATTTTACAGTCTAGGCACCCAGAGAGACTAACTTATTTTTGTCAGCTCCAGTTCCAAACACTCTAGGAAAGGCACTTGTTGACCAGTTTAGGTGAGATAGCCACTCCTGGACAATCATCATGATTGCAATGAGCACAGTGGGTCAGATGCTCAGGCCTGGATCAACCACCATGGCCCCAAAGCATGAATCATGTAAGATTAACAGAATGGTTCCCATGGTAACCATGTAATTAGGGGTGGAGGAGACAATTTTCAGAAGAAGTGGAGTTCTTGGCAGACAGAGTTTAGGACTCAGCCCAGAGCCCTCTCCCTGCTGGAAGGGCAATGTGATTGAAGCAGATCCCTATTTACATATCCTTGGATTCCTTAGGACTTTCATTTTGACCTGCTTTCTCCAGTGTCAAAATGTACAATGTCATCAGGGTGAACTTAGAGTTTCTGTAATCTTGGAAACGGGGTGAGAGGTTGGAGGAACTCTGAATAAAAGACCTTAGCACCATCTTTTGAAATTAGTCTTTTGGAGTCTGCTGGCCCAATGCAAAAAAACATAGGATTTACTTGACCTCAATTTATTGATAAAATGTAAAGGTTAGGACATGGGTTTGAGTCTTGGCTGTGGTACACAGTTACCGTATGGCTCAGGGAAGATTACTAAGCCTTTGTTTCTTTGTGTATGTGGCAAGGATAACACTGATACCATCCATCTAGTGTTGTGAGAGTTAAGTGAGAAAATACGTATAAATGCTTAGTCCAGTATATATAACATCCACTCAGGAAACATTAGCTATTGTTGTTTACACCTCTTACATGATCTTCATTCAGCAGACTCACAGTATACAACCCTAAATTATAAATATTAGTGTCTTTCTCTTCTTTCAGAGATTATAAACTCTTGAGGGAAGGATTACTTCTTATCATCTTTATATCTCAGGCCTCCCACAGTACTCCCACAGCAGAAGCTCACTAAATGAATAATGAGGTAATGACAACTGGGCCATAATGCCCTATCTGTACTTTCCACTGTCTCTTAAGGCTCCGCAAACAGGCAGTATCCCGTGGTAACATAACTGGGGCATACCTTGTGAGCTGGCATCTTTCACAATATTAGATGGATCAGTTATATTTATTTGTTCCTTCCTTCACTCGTTTATTAAACAAAAATTTATTTAATGTCTACTGATATTCCATATATGAGCCAATTTCTGCTTACATAGCAATAAACAAACTCCTGGAGTTTACATGAAATATTGTATACTAGTACAGGGTTCTGATGCCCACATGAGCAAACTCATTAGCCCCAGATTATAACTTCTGTTTAATTCTGTCTGCCTTGCTTGTTGGTGACCTCCTTGAGTGAAAGAGCCATATATTTTATTCTGTGCCTAGCCTCGTGACTTTTACATAATAGGGCTCAATAAATGATGAACAAATGAATGAATAAATAGATGAATAATTTCCTAGAATTATTCTAGAGAAGCCTAATAACCTTTACATATATTTATTCCTTATTGAATCCGTAGATCCTTTGAGTGAGATAGGAAAAGCTGCAAGTTTTACAGGTTGAGCCCTTTAAGCCTTCCAAGTCTTGCATGAATGACTAGAGTGATAGATATTCCCATGGTCTCTGAAGCAAATAAAACAAAATAAAGCAAAACCTAACAGAATGAAAGTTGATTTTAAGAAAATACCTTTTTCTCTAATCTTTCAATGTTCTCTTTTCTTAGAAGAGAGGATATGCATTCTCTCTCCCAACCTTAGCTCTTTGCCCTCTGAGTGCAAACTTATATTATTAATCATTTAAAACAATTGTTTCCATTGGAGATGGTCTAGCAATTTCTCAGAGTGGAATAGCAGCTCTGGAAACTTTTGTACATATGGGTCAGACACATGATTGCTTTGAAAATACAAAATTTTAAAGGAGATTATAAACAGATTTTTAAAACCAAGCTTTGAAATAAGAATAAATTAGTTCAATGTTTTGTTCTAGTTAAAAAATGCTATCTAGACAACCAGTGGGTTACCTCTACTCCTCCAAGAAAATAACAGACAATAGAAATTGGGTCATTAAAAAATTACCTTGTAAAAAACCATAGTTTTATTAGCATCTTTTAAATGGAATGCATGCTCATTATGAGAACTTTGGAAAACACACAAAAAGAACAAAATTTAGGTTTCTGTTTAAGATGGCAGACTCAGTACTCATTACAACTTCTCTCTCTTATCTCCAAATTTCCAGACATTGGAAGAAATTAGTATTTATAGCTATTGTCATCTCATCTCCTTCCCTGGAGTCCAAAGGTATCAGGGTGTCATTACTGAATTAACACTGAATAAGCCATATTACTAACAGACACTACTCTTTAACTCGTTCATCTATAAAAGTTAAAGTTATTTACTATCTAGTTCGCTAACAAGGTCCTTTTCCTCGCATTTAATAATAAAAAAAAATAATAAAACCAAATACCTTATTTTTCTAAAGCCAAGAGAAATTGCATAAGATTGCCTACCAAGTAATATTTTTATTTTTTGTGATTTATTTGTTTAGCAAACATTTATGCAGCCAGGCATCATTCTAAGTTCTTTAAAAGTATTAACTCATTTAATTGTCATCACAACCTTATAAGGTATGTACTATTATCTGCATTTTATTGGTGAGGAGACTGGGGGCATTAAGAGGTTGACTAAATTAGAGAGCTATTAAATGAGTGCATTTACGATGCATTTATATTCTCTGGTTAGTTGCTGAAATCCTCTTACCCTGAAGACCTGCTCCAGGTACAATTCTCCCCCATTTCCTTCTTACCACCACTCTTTCTATTCCTCTACCTTGCCCCAAGGATATACAACTATTGCCTGCAGCACCTTTTTATAGGAGTTTGGAAATTATTACATGTCTACAGTTTATCTTAAAATACTTTGGCATCTATAGACAAATACATTACCATGCATGCCATTGGCAGTTTAAGCCTCAACTCTAAGAACAATCAGTTGATTTTATGAAAATACACACTGCAGGGATAGTCAGTGTATTAGAAAGGCTGCACTCAGGGACAGCTAAGACAACTGCACTATAACTTTATCCAAGTCTCACTCAACACCTAAGACTTGACTAACTGATATGAAAAATGAAATATATGGCTTGATTATTGGTGAAAATAGTGGCTTATCAATTAATTTGATAAATGTTAGAAATTGACTTTCATTAATGAAATAATAGGTATTCAATATATAAGTATTGGCTTAGGGAGTTTAGAAATAATTCCTGCCCTTGCTTGAAGAGAAAGTAAGACTTTAGTAAGCCTGATTCAAGTTGTACCCTTTGTCCTAGATTCAGCCAGTGCATAGAAGGATTTCTGTTTGGCTGCTGTCAACTGTAAAGTAACAGAATCTAAACTCTGGAATTTTGTCCTGAATATTTCAGGTGACCCTTTGTGTGAAGTGGCATACAGAGCAATGACAGACAGCTGAGACTTCACTCAGCTTAAAGGGCGTGCTTAGTTAACCATATTGGGCTTGTTTACTAATGTATGTTTGTTCAGTAAATGTCTACCCATATGGCAGAATATTATCTGAGACTTGTTTCAAATTAGAAGTAAGTTTTAACCTCATTGTAGTAAGGTTGTGGGGGAGTAGCTAACTCTTACCTACTGCAACTTCTTTTGGACCTACTGCTACTATCAAAAAGAATCTAAGAGTTGCCTTTTGTGGAATGATCTAGGGTCAGTTGACAATGGCATAACAGAAGTTGATTCCAGAAGAGAACTGAGAATGAACCTGAACCTTGCTGTTTCTAAGTCCCCAAGGACTGCCTCAGGGACTCTCTTCCTTGTTTCTCTCCTTAAACCTAAGCCAATTGCCATGTTGCTAGAATCTCTACTTTTCTTTATTTCTCTCCTGCTTGGCAGAAAGGGTTGTCACTTTATTGCCAGAGCAATTTTGCCTCTCCTGAGTCTTGACCGCTCTCATCCAGATTACCGGTGAAGCCCTTTCCTTAACATATTTTTCTACACAGGGGTGGTTATAATGATGGTAGTCATTCTTGTCTTTTCCTCCATAATTCAGAAATATCTCTAGGTTTTACATATCACATTTGTTTTCTTCTTTTGTTCTGCTTGTAGTTTTTTGACCCATAATGAGTCAGCCCAGGCAAATGCCTGCAGTTGGCACATTTTATCTTCAGAGCTGTAGGTGCTGGAAAGCACTCTAATTACAAGATGCTCTATAGTGTTGACTGTCTCCCTGTCCTAAACAGTTCTGGTGGAAGGGTCTGATAACCTTGTTCCCACTGAAGTGTTCTTGATTGGTAAGCTTTTGAGGAAGGTACAAAAGCAGGAAAACATAAGCATGGTTTCCAGACAAATAGTTTATCGAACAACCCCCACCTCTTACAAGGTACATGCTAGCAGAAGGATGTATGAAGATTCAAGCCCAAAACTTACCCTTGGAAGTGAACATCAGAGTGTGGCTAGATGCCATTTCTTCACAGCCAACCTCTCAAGTCTGGGCTAAAAAAATCCTAAAGAAGTATGTATTATATAAATTCTGGAAACAGAACACTTTTGGTTCTATGCATTAAAACTCATCTTTTAAATTATCTTACTCCTAAGTCACTCCTGGGAAAAAAAGTACAGCATATCTAAAAAAGAGGTTTTTTAATTTTAATTTTGCACCCTAAAATCACATGTGACATCCCACCTGCAGGGCTTTGCCCTAACAGGCAGAGAGCACGGTCTACTGTGTTGATGAAGCCATTTCTCTCTCAGTAAGCGGGGGCCCATCTGGAAGTTCAGCTCCCTCATTGATTGCAGTAAAGTGCTGAATGTTAAGTCTTCTGAGAATTGGCAGCTCCTTGAACCTGGCCCATGTTTTGATTACAGAAATCAAAAATAGGTAAGCAATTACGGAGCTCCAGGTACTCCTGCAGACAGAAGGCATCTGCTTTAGTCCTGAATAGGAGGAGGCAATCTTACTAACACCAGCCCCATCATAGCCTGTGATCCTGTGTTTGTGGGGATGGGGGAATGAAGGTTTGGGTTTTGGGGAGTGGTGAAGTATATTGTGACAGAGAGGTTTAGGGAGGGATACTATACGCCCATACTCTCTCTAGGGTCTTGAAGAACATTAAGTGAGAAAAAGGTTATGAATTCTTCTAAATATTTAAAATATTTCTTCCTATTCAAATGTAAGATGTTGCAACAATATCTTGAAATAAATGCATTTTACACACAAGCTCTATAGCTCCCAATGATCTTTAAGTACCCTGCCCTCTAGCTTCTGTACTTTCTTTCACTTGGGGGGCAGGTTTTATACCTTGAGTGTTCTCCTTTCACCTGACTCTCATATAAGATCTCTTTGGTTTGCAGGAGCCATTCCTGGTTCTCTCTTGTCCATTACTTCCTAAGACTGGAAATTAAAATACTGTCTGCAGAATGTCCTAATTACCTAGTTGTCCTATGACCACTTTATTTTTCTTCTCTTCTCTTTCTTTCTTTTCTTTCCTGTTCTCCTTCTGGTCCCTAAAATAATGGTATGGTGTGGAGAGGGCAGAGAATTTGAAACAGACAGGTTTGAATCTCAACTATGTCTCTCCTAGCTGGTTTGTTTAAACACATTATCTGATCTTTCTGAATTTCAGACTCTTCATCTGAAAACAAAAAAGAAATAAGGATAATAAGATACATCTTGCTGGTTGCTGTGAGGCCTACATCTGAAAAGCCTTTGGGGCAATGCTTTGCCCAGATTTGGTTAGATGCTGCCTGCCTTGTCCTGTTCCCACTCCCTTCCATCTATCTGCACCCTTCTGATCTCTGAAACAGATGCCTACCATTTGGGAGAACTCTGAGATTTTCTAAATCTGATCCCTTGTCCCCAGACTAAGAATATCTTGTCCAAATCTCCTTTTTACAGGTGAAAGGAATCTCTATACATATAAGGTGATTGTATAGTTGACTTCATTTAACTATAATAACAAAAATACACTTACAAGAACCCATGCTTCATGACCGTGGGCAAATTATCTAAACAATCTATGCCCAAGTTTCAACAACAGGTTTTATGATGGTTAAATGAGCTAATGCTACTCATAATATTTCTTGGCATATAGTGAGCATTCAATAAATGTGAATTGTTATTATTAGTAATGGTGATAGTAATATTTAGTGAGTGCCAAAAACTTCCAATAAAGTGAATGTACTAGCTCTAGCATTCTGTGCTGCTTTAAAAATAAAATAAAATAAAACTTTTTAAAAAAGATCTATAATCTCTCTCTACTTTTTACTATCTCACCTTAAAGAATAAAGTCCTGTAAGATGGCAAGCAAGAGAAATTACAGTGGAAAATTCATAAGGGTAAAAGTCAGGACAACTGGGTTTTAATGAGTACTCCACCTCTAACCAGTTGTGTGACCTTGGGCAAGTAACCTTGTCTTTTGGGATGTTTCAATGACTTCCTTATTTTGTCTTATCAGCTATCTCTTGAAGATGCCTTCTAACTCTAACACTTCATGAATCTATGTTCTACCTCAATGACTACAGAGTGGGGAAGGCATCTACAGAGCCAGAGAATCTCTTTCCCAGTGCTTCACATTTGGCTAACTTCCTCGATCCTGACACTGGAACAAGAAACTCAGAACATTTTAATTTATGGACCAAACAAAAAGTATTCTTAATTAAAATTTAGAAGCCAATTCCATAGACAATGTCTGGAAGCAAGCCCAGAAAAGAAGAGATTATGACATAAGTAAAAAACCTGTAAAAGTTTAAAAAATAGTTGAAGAAAAATCAGTGTGTATCTGTGTAAATCGAGGTAAGGTCATTTGGAGATAGAAAAGGGTACAGTAAATTGACAGCCTACAGCCTTAGCTCAGCCTAAATGGTCAAGGTTTCATATATAATCAATGACTCATTTTTTGCTTTGCAGGGTTATCTCTGGATAGAAATATATAACAAAAATACAGAGGAAATGTTCATTTCTTAGAGAGATTCTTACGAATGGGAGATATGAGGAAACTTTGGGGACAATAAATATTTTTATTATCTTGATCGTGGTGGTGGTTTTATGAGTGTACATGTCAAAACTTATCAAATTATATACTTTACATTCTAGAGTTTATAGCGTGTCAGTTATATCTCAGTAAAGCTATTTGAAACATCATTCTATGACAACTAGTACAATCACTTAATTCTTCATGATCCTTTTCATGTTTTCCTTGGGGTCTTTTTGAGAGGATTGGCTCTGGCCTGGAACACAACTTAAACATTGTTGGATCCTTGACCAAATTCCATCTCAATAGTACCCCAACTTCATCTCAGGTAACAAGAACAGTGTCTTTCACCTTTGTATAAGGCGACTGTTCTTTCCCAAGACTGTTTTATCTTTGCTTCCCCCTGGCTCAGTGCAGCATCTTGGCAATTCAGTGGCCCTTTGTTGGCCTAGAGAACTGTACCAAAAACAAAAGGACCAACAATGGAAGCAACCAGAACATAATGAATAGACCTTGAGACCAGCAGACATTATAGAAAGAAAGGCATTAAAAGAAGGGGAAGATTTCCAAGGAAGCCATGGTGGACAAAACTGATTGTGAGAAACCCTATAATGCAGAAGCCTAAGGACTCCACCAATAAAGCTCTGCAGAAAGTAGCAGCAAGATAAGAAAACAAGGTAATTTTATTTTATAGTTATGTAAAAGTGAATGTAACTCAGGCTTGGTAGAGGTCTTTGTTTAATGATTAAGAAGACTCATAAATATGTATTAAGCATATGCTTTTTATTATAATGTAAGAGGAACTAATCACATAATGTATATGAATGTGCTTTGTGAAAGTATAAAGCATGGAAACACTAAGTATCTTTTAGTACAGCTCAGAAACACTAATGGTTTTATACAGAATGCATCCTGATGATGTGGAAGGCATATGTAGCAGGATATAGAAATTGAAAGAGGTTGGAATGTCTTTATAGGGTTTATTTCTAGGATATTTAAAGAGAATTACGTGATTCAGCATTTCCAAAGGATAATATGTATTAACATTCCTTGTAAACTATAAAGCGTTACACAAACGTTTGTTTATATATTCGTAAATGTATATATCCATTTACTTATTTGTATATATGTTGTTGGTGGTAGCGATGGTGGTGGTATTTCACGCCTTATTATTTTGACTTCAGTTTAGCCTGAAGGTAAGCTATAGCAACTCAGAATGTTAAAGATGGTTACATATTATACTGATTAAGTTAAAAACTATTCTTTTGCAAAAAGGACTGTGTGATTTGTCCTTAGACCACATTGAAGAATCCATGTATTAGAGCAGCTTCAACTCATGTTATGCTGCATTGCATCAAAGATAAATTTAAATTATGCTTTGGCTGGCCATGCTTTCTTTGGAGAACTCCTCTCCTTCCACATCTAGTGAATATTATGATCCAGCCCTAGATGACAAGGACACCATCTCCTGAACCACAGTGGTTAGTTCAGGTGTGGACACATGATCCAGGCTGGGCCAATGAGGATCATCCTGTGAATTTTTGATGTAATTATTGATAATAAGGTGATCTCTTTTCACTGGGGTTGCTAAAGTTATAAGCTTGAAGCAGCTACTGGCTACCATGAGAGGGAGAATTTATTTCAGAAAAAAAGCTAATATACACAAAAGAAAGCTAGCTTAGAAATGGATGGGCAGTATTTTCCATGTGAACATTAGAGGCACTAGATCCAATCATTCCTGAAATCAGGTGTATTACTGCATTTTGCGGATATATAAGCCAATAATTCCCGTCTTTATTAAATAAATTTGAGCTGGATTCTACTACTTGCAACCAAAAAATGCTTACCAATATTATGAAATGGATTTAAAATGCAAGCCTCTCATAAGCTGTGGATTTTACCACTGGTGCCACCTCATCACATTCTTTTCCTACCCAGATATCAAGGAAAAACTAGCTTTCAGAATAGTAATATTTCCCTTCAGAAGCCTTAGAGGTCTTGGCTGAAAATTTGGGGATAGAAGAACCAACCACTTTCAAAGAGATAGAAACCTAATAGAAATCCAAACCTAATAGAAATTCTGGAGCACTGCATATTCCAATGCCTTTTTTGGGAGGGGGGGTGTGGAGGAGGGTCGAACATAATGTGAAATATGAGACTGTGTGTGTATTAGCTTAATTTTCAGTTCTGTTTATCCAGTCTAACAAATAACTTGTTCATTTATATTGACCATGTCTGTCTTACTATATTGAGGAAAGAAAGCTGTTCATATTTTCCTCTGTGGTGTAAACACCCTAAAGACTTCTACACCAATCTGGTCGTACTTGCAGTCGCCTTAAGGAGGATTGCTGAGATCAGGCTAGGGATCAGGAACTCTGGGCTGGGCATGGATTGTAGTGAAGAGCAGGAGGAAAATTAAGCACTTCTCACATTTCCTTATTGTGTCAAATGAGCCTCTAAAATAGTCACGCAAGATATCATACCTTGATATAATAAAATTTTCATAACTCTGGAATAAATATATAAAATATAGAGTCTAGTACATTGCTTGTCTCAAAAAGTCTCCAATTAAAAATAAACAAAACAAAAAACCTTTAAATCTGTTTGGTAAGCTGGCTATATGTTAGTCAACAGGGAGCCTACATCCCTGTCATACTTGATCAAGAAGAAACATCCAAGCTTATTTATGTTACAGAAATCTCACTGGTATAGATTTTACTGGAATCAATTGTTGAAAGACAAAATTAAAATATTTTTTTTTCTAAATTGATATGAATTCTCAGGCCTGGAACTTCCTTGAATCTAGAAAATGTAAGCTAGACTTGAATATGAATTAAATCCCTTGGCAGCAGGATGTGGAATATTAACCCGTAGTGCTACACATACATACAATACACACACACACACACACACACACTTTTAATTGACATCTGAAGTCTACTTCCTTTTACTTATCCAGATATACCTCTGCTCTGCCAGTTTCTCTCATCGTTATCTGTCAGTGAGGAATAAAAACGTAAGTTCTGGCTTGCAGCCAATTCTTTATATTCCATTTATTCTGCAAATCTCAATCAATTGGTTTTTGCTGACACGACTTAATATTCAAATACAAAGCAATTTTTCTGGATTGCAACATGAATGATCTATTTCTACTATTTAAATGTCCAAATTAATTTGCCAGTTTATCTAGTTACTTCAGCTTTAAAAATAATGAAATACACAGTCTCCTGAGTAACTGACCAATAACTGATATGAAATCAATTTCCAAACATATGATATATGCTGAATACAGATCCAGCCCTGAAGTTCTTCTATTACAATTGTGTTTTAAAAACATGAGTCAAATAAATAATGAGTAATGGAAGAGGGGATTGACTTCAGGTTCAGTGGATGACTACAGCAAGGAGAGATAGTGGATGGCATGAGTCAAAGCTGGTGGATTTCAGAAAGGAAGGAGAATAGATCTGGAAGTAAAAGAGCAAGGAAGACACCTACCCTACCTGTAGACCCAGTGATGTGAGGGCTGTGGGAATCAGAACCAAACTTCAGTTAGAACAAGAAGGTGGAGGAAACATTCATAACAGTTTCTGAAAATTAGGAGATTTTGCTGACAACTAACCTTTAGTTTCAGAAAGCACAGTTTATTGTTTTGGGGAGGTGGGAGGGATAGGATAAGGTCAGAAAGGGGGATGCGAGGATCTAGATAAGGATGAGAGTGAGAGTTAAGGAGTGACCTGGGAGTTGTGAACTCCTCCTGGTGACTGATATGAACAGAGCAGTGGGAATAATTCTTAAGATTCTTGATTCCTAACTTCTATGATGTGTTAGCAAAAGTATTTTATGAATGAAAGATTTCTGTTCTTTAACAAACTTCTAAATACCCTGGCACTAGGGTGACTCTGGCATTATTTCAAATTGATAATATAACCACAAAGAGAAAAGTATTAATACAAACGACTTTTTGAAGATGGTTCTCTGACTGCACATTCTTAGGAGGATATAATCTAAGGACAAAAAGAGGAGTAAGGACATCTTGAACTATATTTAGTTGATTTGCTGTTGGTCATGGCCTTAACATTGTAATTCTGAAACCATTTTGTGTATATTGAAAGACAGAACAAATGATTCACGTGCATTCATATTTGGGGAACCAGGATTTTGCCTGTAGGAAAAGGAAAACAGAAACATGCAATGGGGTAAGGTGAGAAAAAAATATGACATTAAGCTATGACTTGTAAATATTGGTATTTATTTAGGATACATTGCTTTAACTCTGTCCACTTACAGGACTTGGAGGCAATACTTGATTGCAAGTAGCATGCCTAGCAGTCAAACTTTTATTTCTCAATACCATTCTCCACTTCAGGACTCCTTGGAGAAATAAATGGCTGATTCCAGGTATGGAATAGAAAAAATGCAGCCTTATGTGTGCCAAAGAGCAATGAAATGCTCAAAGAATTATGGGGACATATCGCTACGACAGGAGCAGTCCTGAAGGGGCTCCCACAGGCCAAATTTGAGATAAATCAAGCACCAAGATGAATAATGACTGTAATGGATTATAACACTGAATGAAAGAATTCATGAGTTCATAGTGACACTACAAAAAGAAGGGGAAAGAGGTAAAAAATGCTTTTCTTTACAAAATAATACAAGTCCTACATATAGAAGAAATGATATAATTAGATAATGTACATTCCGCAATTACCAGTGGAATAATTGAGTCAAGCAAAGAGCATTAATGGATGCTAAAACCATTTAGTGACAGTTCGTTGGGGAATCTGCTTGATCTCAAAGTTTCTCCTGCAATTATTTATTAATTACAAGGAGTGGGAAATTCCTTTACAATGGAGAGATGTGAGCGATGTCAGATGGCCAAATGACCAAATGGGGGCCGATAATAAAACAGATGGACATTGTATGCCTCCCATCATGAAGCAATGGGAAGGACACATTACATTTGTAGTATTATTAAAATAACATAAATGTCTTTCTGAATCTATTCACGAGGAAATATACAGACAAATAAGATTGGGGGCATTAAGCAAGATCATTGATTTTGATTCTTAAAAAATTGTCAATGACATGAATGACCTGGGTAGGGAGTGTGGGGAAGAAGTAACTGTGTTTGAATAAAGGGAAGTAAAGAAACACAGCAACTAGATGAAATGAGCTATTCTTGGTTGAATCCTGAATTTTAAAAAGAATAAAAAGAAAAAAGAAAGAAAAGGAAAACATAGCTATAGAACAAATTCAGGGGGAAACTAAGGATTTTTTTTCATATGGATTATATTTGAGACAGCACTATTATCTACATTTCTTGGGTGTGATAAAAGCAGTGTGATTATTTGGGAGAATATTCCTGCTCTTAGATGAAATGGATTTAGTTATGAAGTCTACAATATTCAAATGGTCCAAAAAAATAAAAATAAAAATGGAAAGACAGAGGGAAAAAGCAAATGTGGCAAAATATTAACAACAGAAGAATCTAGCTGAAGTGTATATGGGTGTTCATTGTACTATTCTTTAAATCGTCTCTATATTTGACATTTTTTAAATAAAAAAAGTTAGAAAACAAAAATTCAGTTCTTCATGTTAGTAGGTCTTATATTTCAGGTCAACTAAAAAACACTATGTATGTGCCAGCACCCTTTACAAATCTCATGAGTAGATTTTGTGATTTCTCTTTAATTGGCCAAAGTTGTTTTAATAAACCTACATACAAGATTGTTTCTGGTTAAATTATAAAGGAGAGTCCATAAAAGGAAAATGGCATCTGTGATCCAAGGGGGAAAAAAATCATCTGTTAAAATGTTCGCTTATTTCGTGTCTTTGTTATGCCCAGCAAGTTATATCACTTAGTTATTTTTAATCCCAGTTAGAGAAATTTAATTTTATTTTAGAAGGACAAGTAAAACAGACCCTAGCAGGATTTGTCCTTGTGAATTTATATCTCTATGCGATTTGTTCTGTTTAAATGTGTTTTAAAAATTTTAGCCTGCAAATAAAAGTTTCTTTAACATTTTGATGGTAAGTTGAAAGACTGATAAAGTTGTTATTTTTAAAATACACATGCTCATTTGGAACCTCTTGATTTTTATTATGGAAATAAATAAGAGAAGAAAGTGTGAAGCCGAAGTGATTTAAAAGCGGTTTCCAGAAAACTCTCTCTGATTTGAAATGAATATGCACTGTGTGTCTATCTATACCTTTTTTTTTCCACCCCCACATTTCACTTTTACCATAAAGAGGAGAGCAGAAGCAGGGGCTGGAGCACGTAATTTAGATGGAAAAATTACTCCCTTCTTCAGCTGGAACTAAATATTTGATCTAATGGAGGTTTCTTGCAAAGGCTTTTAATACCAAGGTGCTCCTGGTCTACACAGAGAGCCAGAGGTGGAACTACAGAGAAGCTTACCAAGCCTTGACTCTGAGTACTTGTTTTTTTGCCATGTGGACCACAGTACCAGCATCACTTAGAAGCTTGTGAGAAATGCAGGTCTCAGACCTCACATCAGAACTACAGTAACAGAACCTGCATTTTAACAAGACCCCCAGGTGATTCATATGCCTATTAAAGTTTGAGAAAGCTGTTCTGGAAGAAGTGGCTCTCTGCATTAGCTACTAACCATAGAATCACTTAGGGAATCAAAATTACCGATGCCTGGTGTAGGGGGCTGAATTTTGTCCTGTAAAAGTCTTAACCTTCAGAAGCTGTGAATGTGCCCTAATTTGAAATAAGGTCTTTGCAGATGTTATCCAGTTAAGTTGAGGTCATATTGGATTAGGATGAGCCCTAAATCCATCTGGTGTCTTATAAGAGAAAAGAGAGGATGATTTGAATACAGAGATACAGAGGAGACTCAGGGAAGAAGGCCTTGTGACAACAGAGACAGATTGGAGTGATGCAACTATAAGTCAGAGAATGCTAAGGATTGCTGGCAACACTCCCCTCCACCCCGAAACCAGGGAGACACAATGAAGGATCTTCCCCTAGATTCCTGAGAGAGTATGGCTCTGCAGACACTTTGATCTCAGACTACTGCGAGAGAATACATTTCTGTTGTTTAAGGCAACAAGTTTGAGGTAATTCATTATGGCAGTCCTAGGAAATTAACACACCTGTGTCTCACATCCGTAATTCTGATTAACTTATTTTGGGGTACATACTGGGCACTGGGATTTTAAAAAGCTTTGTCATACTAATGTGCAAACAGGTTGAAACTCACTACTCTAAAAGTTCCGAGCAGATAAGAAAGTTTTCTACCTAACTGTGAAATGGTCATGAGAATTAGGAAGTTCTAAAAAAAAAGTAACATAGTGACGATGAAACCTAAATAAATGTTTCCAGGTGTTTGTATTTCTTTAAATTAAGTTCAAAATAGTATGCACATACATTGTACATAAGATTTATATATGATAATGTCCAACTGCTTAACTTTGAAGACTAACGAAGTATTTTAATAGAAAATAATAAATCAATGAAATCAGATTGACTCATTTGATTACACCTGCAAGAGGGTTTTTTTATTGTGTTACAAGGCCAGGCTCCACCATCCAACTGCTAGCAAGATAGTGATTTGGAGGAAAGAAATAATCTGTTGTATACTGACCTTGCAAAGCCAAACCTCAAAAGTGACAGTAAATGTCCTCACCACAGTTCTGATCTTTTCCACGTTTATGAAATTTAAGCTTAAACTTTAGCTATAAACATTCTCAAGTACAGTATTTTTTGTTTACAGGAACTTTATAGGAACATTTAAGAGAAACCATTAAATGTGTTATAAACAACCCATTAATATTATTAGAGAAAGAATTTTAAACAGCTAACTTGATTCACACCATACAGTAGCAAGTTGTTAATTTGCCTGTGTATTGAAAACCATGTGAAAAATCAAGGCTGCAACTTCTTTATACCAAATCTTCTGAATATTGGACAGAGAATTTGACAATTCACATGTCATACTTATGTAGTGTCCACACAGACGTATGAAACATCTACTCCCTGATCTGAATCAAGTATAAAACTGAAGAAAAATATCTGGAAAGACTGTTATATATTAGATAGTAGGATGATGAGTGAATTTGTAAAAATTCATACTTTATTTTACTTACCCATGTTTTTTAGTTTTTCTACTATTAATAATTAGAACATTTTAATAAAAATTATAATCGCTGTATTTAATTTTTAATAAAAAGGCTAGAATGACTTTCAGTGGAACAGAAAAGGCTAACACACATTTTAAACCTGGGAAAACACATCAGCACTGTTCCTGCTCATAGTTACTAAGCTACTACTCTTATGAAAGTCATGTCTTGACCAGAGCTTCCAACGGAATAAGCATGGGAGATTGAGACTCATTGATGATGCTGATTATGTTTAACACAAAGATTGAACCTGAGATGAACAGGCCTTAACAAAAGGAGCACTTGAGAAAATAAATATTCATAGTGAGTTTCTAAGTCATGCTACAAATGCTGGATACAATGAGCTTAGGGTTAGCCATAGGTGTTAAAGACTTGGGAAAAAGGCATCAAATGGTGATACATGCTCAATTCAAGATTATTGCCACTTTCCTACATGATTTATATCTGTAGAGTACCTTCAAAACTTTCCTTGAGAAAAGCCAAAAATAATTAATAGTAAGTCAGTAAAATAATTCATCAGAATTTTCTCATTATGACTCAATAGAGAGAGATGCACAAAAGAACAACACAACTATTTTGTATATTAGTAGCTGAGAAAGGGAAATAAGTTAAAATTTAATGGAGCACTTGTTCATGCAAGTCAATGAAATAGAAACTTGGTATATGAAGGCCATTCAATTGTTACAACTTCCACAGAAAGTAGATAGTGAAAGCCAAGTTCAGAGAATCTTGACTCACCCATGATCATGATTTTAAGTGCCAGAGTGACAAGTCTTACTTAACACCACACTTTGCAATTTCTAGTCCAGAAAAGTCATGACTTTCAAGCTCAGCATGCAATGATGTGCCTGAAGAGATCGTTTAATGTTAGGTTTACTGGAAAGCACTGAACGGAAAAAATGTTTAGAAAAAAAGAAAAAGTGAAAAAAAAATAGGAGTGTAAGAAAGATAAAGAGTAAGATAAGGAATAAACAGTTAAAAGAATGAAAAAGCAAATTAAGAAGAGACTCATGACTAAGTTAGTTTTGGAAGGCAGTAATTTCGGTAAACCATGACATATTAAGTGAATATAATGTAAGAAAGAGGAGGAACAAAAAAAGGCCTATTGTTAGTGTGTTATATGTGTGTTTACTACACAATATTGTGCTATTCATTGAAGTCCCACATTTATACATAAAACTACATTGTATTAATTGTTACTGCAGTGGGTAGGGCAGAGAATTCCACAGCCTAAAGATAATGAAGAACAGTATACAATTGAAAAGAGCTAACTTACCCAAAGGAACCTAGACATTAACAGTGTTTGGTATTATCAGGTATTAGAAAGGGCAAGAGTACCCACCAAACTAGGAATAGAAGGGCACATTCTCAACCTGATGAATGGCTATGAAAAATACACATTTAATATCATAATCAATGGTGGAAAAATGAAAGCCTTCTAATATTAGGAATGAGATAAGGATGTTCACTCTTGCCAATTCTATTCAACGTTGTAGTAGAGGTCCTAGACAGGACAATTGGTCAATAAAAAAAAATAAATAAAGGCATCTAGATAGGAAAGAAAGAAGCAAAACTATTTTGATTTGCAGATGACATGATCTTGCATATAGAAAATACTAAAGAGCCCACCAAAACACTATTAGAGCAAATAAACAAATTGAGCAAGGTTGCAGGATACAAGATCAATACGCACAAATCAGTTGTTTCTAGCAATAAACAATGCAAAAATGAAATTAAGAATGCAGTTCCAGTTCATATAACATCAAAAAGAATAAAATACTTAGGATAAAAAATTATAATACTTATACACAGCAAATTATAAAACATCATTGAAAGAAATTAAAGAAGCCCCAAATAAATGGAAAGATATCCCATGTTTATGTATTGGAAGCCTTAATATTGTTTAAATGGCAATAGTCCTCAAATTGATCTATACATTCAATGAAAAGCTTATTGAAATCCAAGCTGCTATTTTTGCAGAAATTGACAAGCTGACCTAAAATTAATATGGAAATGCAAAGGGTCTAGACTAGCCAAAATAATTTTGAAAAAGAAGAATAAAGTTGGAGGACTCCCATTTCTGCATTTCATAGGTTACTACAAAGCTCCAGTAATCATGATCATGTGGTGCTGGTATAAGGACAGAAATATAAATCAACAGAATAGAATTGAGAATTCAGAAATGATTCATACATCTATGGCCAGTTAATTTTGACAAGGGTGCCAAGACAATTTAATGAGAAAAAAATAGTCTTTTCAGCAGTCAATGCCGGAACAACTGTATATCCACACTTAAAAGAATGAAGTTGAAACAGAACCCTACTTCACACCTTATACAGAAATTAACTCAAAATGGATCAAAGAACACACACAGGAGCTAAAATGATAAAACTCCTAGAAGAAAACATAGGCAAAAATATTCATGATCTTAGGTATGATACCAAAAGTATAGAAACAAAAGAACAAATTAGGTAAACTGTACATCATCAAAATTAAAATATCTTGAACTTCAAAGAATACCATTAAAAAAGTGAAAAGACAACTCATAGAATGGGAGAAAATTTTTGTAGATTATATATCTGATGAGGGACTTATACCTAAAATATAGAAAGAACTCTTATGACTCAATAATAAAAAGACAATTAATTGAATTTTAAAAACACAGTGCTATTTACAATAGCCAAGATATGGAAATAACCTAAATGTCCATCAATAGATGATTGGAGAAAGAAGTTGTGGTACATATATACAATAGAATATTACTCGGCATTAAAAAAATGAAATCTTACTATTTTCAATGACATGAATAGGCCTAGAGAGTATTATGCTAAGTGAAATAAGTCAGACAGAGAAAGACAAATACCACATGATTTCACTTTTACGTGGAATCTAAAGAACAAAAGAAAAGAAAAATGAAACAAAAACAGACTCATAGATACAGAGAACAAACTGGTGATTGCTGGATGGGAGGGAGGTTGGGAAGTGAAAAAAGTGAAGGGATTAAGAAGTGCAAATTGATAGATACAAAATAGTCATTGGGATGTGAAGTACAGCATTGGGAATATAGTCAATAATATTGTAATAACCATGTATAGTGCCAGGTGAGCACTAGGCTAATCGGAGGGATCCCTGTAAATTGTATAAAAGTCTAACCACTATGCTATGCGCCTGAAACTAATATAAAATAAGATTAAATGTCAACTCTAATTGAAAAAAATAGTCATGAGTATGTAAAGTATAGCACAGAGAATATTGTCAATAATATTGTAATAACTATGCGTGATATCTAATGAGTACAAGATTTATCAGGTGGGTCACTTTGTAAGTTATGTAAATGTCTAAGCACTGTGTTGTACACCTAAAACTAATGTAATGTTGCATGTCAACTAATTGAAAAATAAAAAATATATATATTTAAAAACATGAGTGAGTTTTGAATAGACGTTTTTCCAGAGAAGATGTATGAATGATCAATAAACACATGAGAAGATGCTCCACAACATTAGCCATTAGAAAAGTGTAAAGAAAAACCATGATGAGATAGATAGCTGTAACAAAAGAGACTGAAAATACGAAGTGCTGGCAAGGATGCGGAGAAATTGGAATCCTCATACACTGCAGGTGGGAATGTACAGTGGTGCAGCCACTTTGGAAAAATGTTTGGCAGTTCCTCAAAATGTGAAACATAAAGCTACCATGTGGCCTAGCAGTTCCACCCCTAAGAATATTATATAACTAAAAGAACTGAAAACATAAATTCACACAAAAACTTGTACACAAATATTCATAGCAGTATTATTCATAATAATCCTGAAATGGAAACAGTCTAAATATCAATTGATAAATGGATAAACAAATAGTGTTATATCTGTATAGCGAAATAAAGAAATAAGGCACAGATATATGCTATAACATGGATGAATCTTGGAAACACTATACTAAGTGAAATTAGCCAGATATAAAGGTCACATATTATGCAATTCTGTTTATATGAAATGCCCAGAATAGACCAATCCATATAGACAGAAAGTAGATTAGCAGTTGTCAGAGACTGGGCAGAGGGAGGAACAAAGACTGACTGCTAACGGGGATGAGGAGTTTTTTTTCCCAGCGGGGAGGTGATGAAAATGTTCTAAAATTAGACACTGTGATGGCTGTATAGCTCTCTATATCTACTAACAATACTTTATTGTTTGCTTTTAGGGACTGAATTCTATAAATCTCAAAAAAAGCCCTTGTTTTAAAAAACACAAGGAGGCCTAACAGTGATCAGGAAAAAGAAAATACAATAATAACAAAAATAAAGTTAATTCTGGATTTCCATAAAGTCCTTATATAATGGGAAGCTAGAACTTAAAAGTCTTTTTGACTTAGTATTCAAACAATTATTCCTTTCTCTGTTAAATACATACATCCTTTCCAAAAAATTTTTAAACATACAGTGCAACTCCGATTTAATACCATTATCTGTCCAAACCCAAGGTGTTTTAAGAAAAAGAATAACAGAGAGGGGCTTTGCCTCTCTGTCATCAGCTCTGGCCCGTTCGACTTAATACATACTGCCTATGGTTCCTTACCTTGCCAGGCCTGATTGCTAGGAAGCAATAGATTGACATGGCACAATATGAAAAGCTTTTAGGCAGGAAGCATTTTAGAGGAATATTAGCTCTTTTGAGACAATCTGAGGTTAATGCTTACATTAAGCAAATGCAAGCAAGACCTGTGGCTTCAATTTGTGGCAAAGAAACACCAAAAGAGTCTGAAAAGCCCACAGTGAAAAGCTCTGAGTAGCTTAAAAACCAGAGTGAGAAGAAAGACGATGACTCAAAAAAATTCGAAGAGATATTATGCTGTTTAAAGCTAAAAGAAAAAAGCAGAATAAAAGACAAGACTAACTTTGTCTGGTATTTGCCAGGGGAAAGACAGAGCCTGTGAAAACCTTTTGCTGCCATGGTAAATCTTTACTGTTCAGTATGTCAACTTGGAATTATCTCGAAGACACTTGTAACACACTAAATATAGGTGGAAACATGCTAAGAATTCTAGGACTGTTTAAAAAGCCCAGGTTCACTTACATCATCTTTCTGGAGATGCTGGAACCATCTGGATGAAATAAGTTGGTCAATGCTGAACCTCTCTTTGGCTCTATATTTACTCACCAGGGATGAAAGGATTGTTTTAGTAGTTGAGAGATGCCTTCTGAGTCATATCCAGCTAAAGAAGCTAGCTTTTCCTTGGGGCCCGAAAGCATTTCAATCATTTTATTTCAGCAATTTATATCCCATGTACTTTCCACTCTATGATGTAGTTTGCCCCAGGAGTGGGTCTGAATTGGGTAAGAAGGCATTTTTACAATCCCTCCAGCCAAGATTAGAGAGAAGAATGGCTTAAAAATCTAGAGGGAAAAATTCATTCTTATGACATTTCCAGGCTGATACATTTTCTGTATATAAGTATATATATATACTTTCTATCCATAGATAGGTATGTATACTAAATATTTTACACACACACACACACATACACACACACACACACCAGTCAGAAATCCAAAGTAAAGTTAACTTTTAGTGTCCCTTGGAAGAAAGAGTCTGTATGCAGGGATGAACAGAAACATACCTATACATTTAATGTATTGATTTGCAGTAGCAAACCTGGTAACACCTGGAAATGCCTAGTTGGTTTCTTCTGCACCTTTTTTTGGATCCAGAATGATTTTTTTCAAGCCTGCATTCAACATGTTTGTTTGTTTCATAAAGAAATGTTCAAAGTGCATCAAAAGCAAGAGGCAACTTCTGCAATGGAGGCTTAAACATGCTTGCATCTAAACCCATGAACTCAAATATTCTAGGATTTGTGACTAAAAAGGATTTATTTAAAAGTAAAATTCAAAACTAGAAAACCTGAAGCCGTCAATACTCAAGATGTATTATTATTTTGGTGAAAACTTTTATATATTTATTTTGAGTAACTGCTATAATGGTATTTTATTTTATTTTTATTTTTTGTTAAAAACTTTTTTTATTTTTAAATTTTTAAATTTTTTATTTTTCAATTACAGTTGAAATTCAATATTATTTTATATTAGTTTGAGATGTAGAACATAGTGGCTAAACATATAATTTATGAAGTGATCCTCCCAAATATGCTAGTACCTGTCTGGTGATTACAATATTATTAGCTATATTCCTTATGCTGTACTTTACATCCCAGAGACTAATTTGCAACTACCAATAATCTTTTTACCTTTAAACCTGGCCCCCCAAACCTCCTCCTATCTGGCAACCGTCAGTTTGTTCTCTGTATCTATGAGTGTATCTGTTTTCTTTGTTCTTTTATTTTGTTCTTTAGATTCCACACATAAGTGAGATCATATAGTATTTATAATTATCTGACTTATTTCACTTAGCATAATACCCTCTAGGTTGATCCATGTTGTCACAAATGGTAAGATTTAGGAGTACTGTCATTTTTGTTCTTAGCATTGTTCTGTTCAGGAATTATCAGAGTCATAAATGATTAGAAAAGAAATCTGATATAACTGATGTAATACAATACAGTCATGTCTACTTTTGTTCTTGCATTTGTTTATGCACTCATAAAATCATCAAATCCTAAAGGGATGTGGAACATAGTCACCCAGATGCTACAAAGCTCAGTTACTAACCCAGTCTTGAACATGGCTGATTATTTTCTTTAACCAACAGCTATATTCTTCTAATTACTTACAAATAGTATGGTAGACAAGTTCATGGTCTTTGGAGTTATGTAGAACTGAGATTCAGACTAAATCTTCATTCTACCACTTAATACATCACCTTAGGTAAGTTAATCTCTCAGACGGTTGTTATGAAGACTAAATAAGATAACATGCCTTAAGTGTCCTATACAATGCCCAGCACATAGTAGGTGTTCGATTAATTGTATCTATTAATATTATTCATAACAGAAGAGTGCAATGGGATTAAGATAATGTGCTGACTATATGAAAGTTCAGGATGATAAAATACCTTAAGAAATTAGAGAGATAATTCAGGTGTTTATTTTAAATATGATATATTTGTCAGGTGTACTTGGAATAAAAATTATTTTATTCTATATCTCCTCTCTAGGCCCCTCAGGCATATTCAGCAGATGCATGTATTGTTGGGAAGTGGGAGAGGAGAGAACTAGAATATTTTCAATTAAAAAGACCATGATTTACTCCAGAGGAAAAATGAGAAAAGAAAGTTGGGGTGGAAGAATCTAAAAAGGTGCCTGCAAGGTATAAGGTAAGAGACAGTTTTGATAGAGAGCGTGAATTTTATAGGTGGTAAAGAGTCTTAGAAGAAACCTTGGGATATGAGAGAGCAAGAGGAAGATAAATAGGAGAAAGAATTTTTAAGGAAAATCCAATCTTGAGAAATTCCTCTTGAGAAAAACAATTAGCTTTGTATGTTGCTGAATCAGTATTGTGAACTGAGATTGGTTATATTCTTTGAGAGATGTAATCTGAGATTGGAATTACTTTTATTACTTTTATTACTTTTAGTTACAGGACTGTATTTCTTCTTCTCCTGTGACACTGTGACAAATATGGGTGACATAGAGCCCTAGAATATATTTGGGTTACACATAGACAGAGTCATACATTTAAATATGCTTACTGGATTTTAGAAAAGTAAGACACCAATGAAACTTCTGAGGCCATCATGGGTGAGCTTATAGGACAGATATTCAATTCCTGCAGGTTCCCTGACACCAGAGTCACTATCTGAAGGTTTGAAATATTCTGGCTGAGTATGCACACTTTCTCCTCTAGACTTTCCCTTCTGTCTATGCACTGCCATTAGCTGATTTGTGATGTTTGGTGGGATACTGAGGTTAACATTATAGTTGAGGTGTGGGCATTTTTAGGGGAAAAAATTCTTTAGGAACTATCTAACTTTTAATTATTTTTTTATTTAAAATAAAATACAGTAATTTGCATTGAAAGTGGAAAACTAAATAATTCTACTAATAACAAAGAACACTTTCTAGATACTAGGAATAATAATTATTATTACATTAATTATAATAACAAGATATTTTATTGAACAATTTCATAAATAAAAGTACCAATGCTCAGAGAGAGTATATAATTTGCCCACATTTCAAAGTTAAAACATTGGTTTTAAAACTCAGTCAGGCTTTGCTTCCAAAGTACTTAACCATCATGCTATGTTACCAAAAAAAATGACAATAATAATAATAATAATGCACTCTTTTCTAAACTGTATTTATAGTACATATTGAATAGAGAGAATCTGTAAGGTAAAAAAAAAAAAAGATACAAAGAGAAAAAATCAAAATAACTTGTACTCTTCCTCCCAGACATAAATACCGATACTATTTTGAAGTATTTTCTTTTAGCATTATTTCTTTGCTCCTGTGTATCTTCTTAACTCAATTTTAATTATTCTGTTTTGGGTCTAAGTTTATTCTCAATCAGATAGAAGAATTTCCAATATTTAAATACCAAGAGAAACTACCCTGCTATTTCTTCTAAATTACCAATGACAACACAGAACCTTCAATGTATTTGCTCCGCCTTTTCTGTAAATCAGTCTGTCTCTTCTCTCATCTCCCTGAAATCTCAAGCCTCTGAATTACGCTCACTTTTCAGTGCCTGAGCCGCCTGTTCCACTAACTAGAGGCTCTGCCCTTAGATTCACTTAATTGATCCCTCCAGGCTGCCAGGAAAGGTAAACTACTAACAATCTGACTTTTTAATAAAGCTAGATCCATAGACATCACATTCAAACATGACAAACTATAAATCAATATTTATGAGTTAATCCTAACAAATTCATTTACAATTACCGTAATAAACCACTAATCCTGATTAATAACATAGGCAATGAACATAAGTTTTCTTGGCACTAATTTAAAAACAAAATGGATCTAAATTTTGATCCTAGCCCTACCACTTTCTAGCTGTGAATTTACTTAACTTTTTAAACCTCAAATTTCATCATCCAAAAAATGAGAACAATCGAAAGATGGAGATAAATTTTCAGGGCTGCTATGGGATTAAAATATGTAGTGTATGTAAAATTCTTAGAAGTAATTAGAGTTTAACAGAAGTTAGTTCCCTCACCTCTTTAAGAATGATATTGTTAATTAAATGTATCATTTGTTTTTTTTAAAATTAAAAATGGTTTAATGATATCGAGGATAAAAATGTGTGTGTCAAGAGATGTTAAAGTATCATGGAGGTATAATAATGTGTTACTTACTATATTTTAAAAATAATTTTAATTGTTCTTATTGAAAACAGTTAGAAATATTTAAAACTACAGAATGAACTTGACACTTTCCAGATTCATGGTGGTTGAATATCGCTAATGGCTAATTCAATATTTCATGTTTTAATTACAAAATTATTTTCATAGGGCCAAAAAGACTTGCTATTAAATATAACTTTGAACCACATGATCTTAGTTAATCACCATTAATTTATCCTAACTATTCTCATAATGATGTGCCTCTAGTTCGATATCAGCCCATTTCCCAATTATAGGCAAGAAAAATGACTAAGGAAGTAAAATGACAGTCATATAAATTCTATCCAGTAAGACAAAATACGATGCAAGACCCGCAGTTGTACAAAATAGGAATGAAGTAGTAAATAAACAAAAACAGCCAAATTTTTTTATTTAAAGAAGAGGTTGGGAACAATAATGAAAAAAAGTAATACATTCTTCTTGTTATACACAATGACCTGAGATAGGAAATACATAAAAAATAAGATGTCATAGTGGTTGCCAGGAATTGCAGGGGTTGGAAGAGAGAAGAATAAGCAGAACACAGGATTATTAGGGCAGTGAAAATATTCGGTATGATACTATAATGGTGAATACATCTCATTATACATTTGGCCAACACCAAGTGTGAACTGCAATGTAAACTATGGACCTTGGGTGACAATGATGTGTTGATACAGATTCACCAATTACAATAAATGTACCGCTCTGGTGGGGGATGTTGATGATGGGGGAGGCTATATGTGTGTGGGGGTTATATGGGAAATCTCTGTACCTTCCTTTTAATTCTTCTGTGAACCTAAAACTGCTCTAAACAAGTAAAGTCTTTTTGAAAAATGAGAGGTGTCAATCAGTGAACCCAGCTATTCTGCTGCTGTTGTGTGTTTAGGGATTGTCTTCTGATAACACTCATAGAGGGACAAAAGTTATTTGAGGTGGACAAAATAGGGAGAAACATGGAAAGAGAACAGATAAAAGGAAAGAAAAGTTCAGCAAAAATAAAAATATAAAATAATAGGTAGAGGTGAATAGACTATGGACAACCCAAACTGGGACCTTGTGTTTTCCTTTGGCCTACTTTAGCTTTGGTACCATTTTGACCCACTTTAACAAACTAAAGAGCAGAATAAATAAGATCAGCTCATTGCAAGACTAGACCAACACCCCCAGGTGAGTCTTGTGGGACACTTTCATGCTTTAGGGCAGATGCAGAGACTCAAGCTTCCAGAGTAAATTTAAAGGCTCATGAATCTAAGTTCCTCGGGAAGATTCAGTGACCCAAGGAAAAAGCTGGCAAGGCCTACCTCACTCATATCAATATCCTCTTTCACTCTCTTGCCCTTGGCTGAC
>NW_006441954.1:429534-469534 GCF_000325575.1 Pteropus alecto | reverse complement strand
CTTGGCTGACGTTCCCCCTAAGTGTTTTTTGTTCTTCTGATGTCTGCAAAAGGTATTTATTGAGAAAGTGGTTCTGCAGCATGATGTGGGTTGTACCATTCATCCTGCCAGGGGCTGGGTGACAGGTGTGGTAATTAAGAATGGAAGAAATGCCAACAGCAGAGCAGATTGGAATAGAAGACTGATTACTGGGCTAAGCAGATTGCTTGCCTTCCTTGTGAGAGTTTCCGCAGTGTTTGGGAGCCTGGCCTATTATAGGACGTAGGCAGAAGAGACTGTAGATAAATAAATGTCTCCTTCAGGACAAATATATGATCCATATTCCTCATCATGAGGCACTGTCTAGCAGGGTCTGGCATCCAATGGCTTATGACAGTAGCTTAGTATGGAGTTGTGATAACAGTTTGCAGGCTCGAGAAAGGAACATTTACTATGTGACTAGAACTTGCAATAAGATTCAAGCAGCTTTTCTCCAAAGATACTGTAATTCAGTACCTATGCCAAAGCACAAACCAAAATGAGAAAAATTAGGAAACAGAAATCTAAAGAAAATGACCTCTCAATGTTCTTGAAAACATCAAACACTTCAAAGGAAAAGAAAATGCTTGCAAGGATGTGGGAAACTGCTTTTTCACTTGGGAAAAAGAATATATACTCAACCCGAATATTAAAGTTCCAAGGGAAAAGGACGAAATTTTTACTTTGTTTTCTTCTTGTTCTCATCGTCTCTGAGCCTTCATCTAAATTCAGTAGGGGAAAAATTTACTACCTTTTAAACAGAATCTTCTTTTCTCTGTCAAGTTGTAAATTGCTTTGAATAGCTTTTCGTGATTTTTAATTTCACCAAAATGAAATTGGTAATTATTCATGACTTATCACACCTGAGACAAAATTTCTGGAGATACAAACTAATTTAGATGTAAAATGATTTCTCTTGAAATAAAAGTTTATTTCCTAATCATGGAAAAATTTATTTTGGCTCTTTCTGGGTCTTGCAAATAAAATCAAAGTCCTGAGTAAAGGCTTTCTCCCCAAATTTTAAGGAATCTAGAGTTAGAAAATGAATGCAATTCATAGTAAGGGAATCTTTTGTTTATAAGTTACAAGCAGACTGTATGAAGTATTGATTTGCTCAGAAAATAGACATGCGTTACAGCTAGGAGCTGGCCTTGACATTGTCCTCAGGCAGGCAGATCGAAGATCCTGGGCCTCTGGTACACTGCAGGTCATGTGCTTTGCTGAAAAACAGTGAATAGTACAAATTAAAGAAGAAATAACCTACTCAACATGACATTTTATTTCTGGCTGGCAAAGTGGCTGAATCTTATTATAAAATTAGTTGTCACCATCACCATGAGTCAGGGTTGAGTAACTGTAAATGAATGTCATGAAGGGCACTGTGGTCCTTCTTGCTATTCCAAGGCAGTTTTCCCATAACTATTAAATGTCAGAAGAGTAAATAGAAGCATGCAGACATGTTAATAGAAAACTGAAACCTATGCATGCCATTAAATAAACACTGAATGGTGGCAGCTTATTTATAAGTACCTAGGTATCAAAGTATTTAAGGGTTAAAAGAAAATGTCCCAAACGTCAGTTCCCTTAAATATAGCAAATGTTACATGTATCCTTGCTCATAGATTTCTCCTTTGGAGTTGGAGAGGATCGAAGGAGATTTATTTCGCTGCCCAGGATATTGTTCTTAGATTTGTGCCTGTCCATCTAAAAAGCTTTAGGCAAATCATTATTTGCTATTACAACCCCATGAGATCTGCAGCATTATCAAATCATGCCAATAATTTTAAATGAAAAAAAGAGATAGATTTGCCATTTGATAGTTGTTAACCCTTATTGAAAACATACTGTATGCCAGGTGTAGTACTAACAGCTTCATATAGATTATGTTATTTACTGATTAACCATTTAAATAACCCAATACAGTTAGAATTATTATCTTTATTCTATAGATAAAAAATAGAAACCAGAGAACTTAGATACTTAAGTATCACAGTAAATGGTAGCACTGGGGCGGGAATCCAGGTGGCTCCAATATAGAGCCACGTCCTTGATTACTATGCACACTACTTCTACAAGGTGGTCCAATTCGGTTCATGTAGATTAAAATGATCTGCTTCATCACTTGATGAACACTTTTTAAGAAACTCTTTATTTTATATGAAAATATGCCTATACCAAAAGTGATAAATTAATAAATTAGACAGTGGTACTTTGCAATACAAAAAAAATCTCTCTACTTGACAAATTAATCCTTATACCTAGGCCTCTTAACTTGAGGTCCAGAGATGATATTTAGGAGTTTTGTGAATTTCAGCTTTTATATGCAAAATTATGGCACCATAACTTTCTTCATGTTCTCAAAGAGGTTTAGAATTCCACAATGGTAAATAGCCTATGGCCAGGTCACCTGAGAAATTTATAAAGAGGCAGAGGAGAAGGGTAAGAACTCTGTTACACAGAAGGTCCTAGAAGCTACACTGAGCGACCTCCATGAAGAGGTTAAATAACAACCATCTACCACTTCTTTACAGAAGATGCAGAGATGTTACAACAGCTCACACTTACTGAGCGCTTACCCCGTTCCAAGCACTAAGCATTTGATATTTGTAATCATGATTCACCCAGGCAGTCAGATTCCAGAACCTTCTCCTCTTATCCACTGTACAATACTGCTTCATGCTGATAAGGAGTTGACTGTGGGTGACATGGAAGGGGAAGGGCACTGATTTATCAGCTAATATTTATCACACAGTTACCAGCATCAGCATCCTTTGGCTCAATTATTACTTTTCCCTTCTCAGAGAGAGGGAGATGTGTGCTCCTGACATATGTTTGTGGGCTTTGTGGTCAAGTGCCAGCTAAAGGTTTGGCTGGGCTTATGGGAGGGCTGGAACTTGTAAAGGGAGCATGGCTGCACAGCGGGGTGATAAATGAGAGTTTGCTAAGAAAAAAGTGGGAAGGGATAAATAGAAATAGATCAGTTGAAGAATTAACCTCAGTGAAAACCAAGAGTAAAACAAGTCTGGTCCAAAGAATCGCCGTCGATTTAGATATGAAAATGGAGGGAGATCCTGGTAAATGAGCCTGATCAAAGATTTAAAAGAAGAAGCAATCTCAGGGGGTGCTGAATATAGAGCAAAGTGGGGGTGTGAGGGCAGTGGTAATGTGGAATTCTAGAGCAGAGCAATGGAGATAGTCTAGCTCAGAGACCAGGGAGACGCCTTTGCATTTGCTCCCACCAAGAGGTTAGTTCTTGTCACTTCTAAAGTGAAAATGCAAGATGCCAAGGAAGCTTCCTACCTGGTTGCAAGGATTTACCATCAGTAGGAGGCACCTCATATTAAGGCCATTGGCCCTGATTCCTGCAGCCAACGAGGGGTTGTTTTTACTTTTCGCAAGTCCTTGTGTCCTGTAAACGCCGTGACCTGCACAAGGTCACACGGCCAGTGTGTGGTAGTCATGCTGGGATTTGAGCTGAGATCTGTTTCTAAAAATCCACATTTTCCTGAGGGCACAGGGTTTCAAAAGAGGCCAGGCTGCTATTAAATATCGGGAATGTAAATAGAAATATGCAACGCTGTTCTCACCAAAATAGAATCATTATTGACCCATATTGATTAGCCTTCCAGAATCTGAGCAATACTTCTTCCAGCCCCTGAGAGCTTGATAGGAGTACATTTGGGCTAAGCTTCACTACATACATATTTCATCTTGATTGTTTTTTGACTATTTTCTTCAAGTTTCATTAAACTACTTTCTTCTCCTTCTTATTTCTGTCATCAACTGTATCATTAAACACAAAATCTCTTGATATAGGGACTTTCAGGCACTAACGATTTTGTTATGCAGTTACCACACAGAAAATCTTAATGTAGTTATTATAGAATCTTTTTCATTTCTGCTACAAATTTTAAGGTAAATATAGTATGGGAAAAATCCATTTCCTTCCTTAGACAAGTCTGCTCTCTAGAGTTCTATAAACAGTCTTCTAGGCACAGTTATCCAGAAAGCCTTGGAATAGTCCTTCTGGCAGATTTTAAAGATTTATTAGCTTCCTTTAGATTTAAGTACACTATAGATAGAGAATTACATGAAAGATGACGCACAACTTCTATTCTGTCACTTATCTTTCCTTTATTTCAAAAGCGTGTCAGGAAACAAACATGTGTTAGCATATTAAAAAACATTAGACAATGAAGCCACAAAAATAATTTGTAATTCCATCTTCCTACCGTGACCACTGTTAAAAGGTTAGTTTAGTGCCTTCTGTCTTTTTCCTCTGGCCTATTTTTTTCAATTTGGTTATAATAAAACTAGATATTTAATTTTGTATTTTGCTTTTATCTGTTAATATTATAGTTTAAGTATTTTTTCACATTATTATATAACTTCAAAGCATTATTTAAGAATTATAAAATACTATATCAAGTGAATGCGTCATAATTACTTATGGAAACTTCCACGTGATACCAGTTAGGTTATTTCTATTTTTTTTTTTTTTGCTATATATAGTTATGGATATATTCATTTATATAGATAATTTTTCTATATTTTTGTTTTATTTCTTTAGAATATGATACTAACAATTGAAATACAGGGTTAAAAAGTAAAAACATTTCTATACTTCTTGATATTACTGAGAGATATTGGGTGCTGAAGAAAACTTTGGGTGAATGAAAGCTCATGAGGATTAGGTTAAACTGTCTGACAGTATGATATAATAGAGAGAAGAAATGCACTTTATAATATGAATATGGAATGTTCACTGCGGTATTGTTCATAAAGGCTGAATTTTACTGAACTGTCTTCTGCAATATGTTAAAGTTATAAATACTGCAAAAGGATTAAAGCCTTACCTGAGAATCCTAACAGATACCTAATACTAAATTGCTTTCCTAAAGTATTTTACTGATTTACAATACACCCGGAAATGAATGATGATGACAGAATTTCAACACCTTCACAAGCATTATACAGCATTATATAGTATCAGTTTTTAAACCTTTGATAATTTAATGAGCAATACTTGGTTGTCATTTACATTGATTTATAGACCAGCTGAACATTTAACTATACATTGTATCTGGAATATATGTTTATTGCTTTTTGCCATTTATTTTCTCTAAGCGTGTTCCCCTTATGATCTACTTCTGCTTAGACTCCCCCAAATTAAAGAAGAACCCATATTTCTACCTCTCAAGAGTTTTACTGTTATCCACGGTGTTGTTTACATTTCATTTACATTGTCACCTCCTCAAGGCATGGATATTCTCTCTGGTGTTTTATGTTTTGCAAACTGCTGTGTAACATTTGTGATGCTCTATAAATAATGAATAATAAAAGTCCTGTAGTCCTCTGCCAGCAGCATTGATCAAGGGCAGCTTTCAACTGACTTCACATGAGAAGACATAAAGGAAAAAAAAAGGGAATTTTTACATGGTTTAGCTGTTTTTCTGCAGTGATCAACCAGGTTGCTGACAGGGAGGCGTCAAAAACACATACCATACCAGCTCTCAGAGGAACTCCATTTTTTGATGGATGCTCAGGGCAGAGCTCTGAACATCCAAGACAGCTACTGAAAGACCTCACTTGAATGTGTTACAGGGTGGGAAGATTCAGTACCCTTTAGTCTTTCCTCTTTATCAAGAGACTCCATGTGTGCAGATGCCCCTCATCTCAGCTACTGTATGTTGAGAGAGCTGAAATGGTGTTTGGCTTTCAATGTCAACTTTTCCATGACAGGGTTTGAGCAAAAAAGCTGCAACTTTCCCAAAAGGAAAGTAGTCAATTCACCTACTTTTCAAACAAGATCAAAACCATAAAGCTTTAATCCACTGTTTTCACCAATTTAAAAAGTTAAACTTTTTCAATTCAATGTGATGGCTAATTGTTAAAAAGATCAGGAGAAAAATGGTATAGGTGAGGGAGAGAGAGAGAGACAGACAGACAGACAGACAGACAGAAAGGCAGACATTACAGATGACAAAAGAATATTGTTAAAAAGAGAAAAAGGAAGAAATGACTCTGGGAAGGAAAAAGATATAGAATAGCATTCAGGTAAGGGAAGCGAAACTCAGGAATTTGGAGGTATGTTTGTTGCCATACCCACCTAGCTAGCAATTTCATCTGCTACCTTTCTGAATGTTTGTGCTTTTCAAACAATATATTTTGAAATATTTTTATATTGTGGTACTATAAAGCACTTTAAAGGTATGCAAAAGTAGAAAGAATAGTATAATGAAATTTGTGAATTCTTAATCCAGCCCCAACAATTACTAATACACAGTCCAGTCTGGGTTCATCTCTATACCTACTACCTGACTCCTGCATCATTTTCATGCAAACTTTAGACATCATACCATTTTAAATATTTCAGTATGAATTTCTAAGGCATAATGTATTTAAAAATATATAACCATAATACCATCATCACATCTAAAATAAACACTAATTTCTAATAATATCAAAACATCAGTGCTCAAATTTCTAATCATCTTATCAATGCTAATGCTTAATTTTGTTGTTTGTTCTTATTGTGGTTGTTGTTTCTTGAATATATATCCAGATAAGGTCTATAGAGATTGTCTGTTATATCTCTTTTAACGTATAGATTCTCTTTCTAGCTTTTTATTTTTTGCTTACAATTTATTGTTGAAGAAACCACTCATGTTGTCCTGTAAAATTTCCTACATTTTAGATTTTGCTGATTGCATTCCCAACATGTTCTTTAACATGCTTCTCTGTCCTATGTATTTCTTAAACTGGTAGTTGGATATAGAGATGTGATCAAATTCTGATTTGATTTTTTGAAAGGCTATTTCGTAAGTTGTATTCCACTAGGAAACAAATAAGTGTTTGATAGTCTGTATTTCGAGGTTGTTAGTAACCATTATCAGTGTCTAGATCCATTAATTCAGTAGAGGTTGCAAATGGTAATATTATAATTCTATGATCCATTCCTTTTTATGAGCTGAAAATTTCTATTAAGATAAACTTTTTAATCAACTTTCCATTCCTGTGGTGAATTAGTTCTCATGGAAATAGTGGTATAAATGTTTTTGTTGTTTTTGTTGTTGTTGTTATTGTTTGTTTTTTACCTAATTTGCCAAGTTTCAAAATAATGATTTGGTTCACTAACATCTCCCAACAGTGTTCAATGTGAATTAAAAAAACATTTTTATAAACTCATGTATTTAACCATAATTGATATGCTTCAATAATCTGTAGTTCTTACCTTACTGATGCTCAGATTATACTACCTTTAGCCAGTAGAAGTCTATTTAAAGTTTCCTCCTCAATCGTTTTAACATGACTTTATGGTCTTTGATAGTTTTCTTGTGTTCTGATAATGACAAGATGTTCCAAGTTCATATCATGCATTTTCTGCCCCAAACCTGGAATTCCTTCTCCAGGAAGCCCTGGTTTCTTGTCATGGGAAAAGGTATTTTCATACCACAGTCTGGGAGTTTGGGATGTTATTGCTACTGAGTAATCATTGTTCCTGGGCCTTTTCAGTAAACAGAGTTACAAAGCAAAAAGTACATATATACAAATTCATCATCAAACTTCTGATTAAATTGAGGATCACAGAGGTTTTACTTGATTTCTTCTACCTTACATTTATATCTTCTTCTTCTACACAAAGAATTTCAGTTCTTAAAATGCTGGGAATGAGAAAAGTAGACTAGTATTCATGTACTCATTTGTTTTATCCTATGATACACAAATACCAATCTCAGAATAATAATAATAATACCAACACTACCACCAAAAATACAGTTACTATAAACACTTCAGTTGTTTCTTCAGTATTTTTTGTCCTTAGATTATACCCCACTAGGAAATACATGCAAATAACTGTTTCGAGGTCACTTAGAAATAGTTCTCCATATGGTTTTACCACTATAAGTGCATATTTACTTTAAATATTTAGAGATTGATTTTTTAAAAAGTTAGTTTTGTTTCAGAACTATGCATAACATAATCATGGTTCCAAAGTCAAATTATAATACAAAGTATTCAAATAAGTCAAGCTTTTACCCCTGTTTCTTCCACTCTATTTGCTTTTTCTCTGTAAGTAACCTCCTTTTTGTAGTTTATCCTTTCCTTTTTTTTCAGTAAAACACATTTATATTCCCTCTTCCATCAGATTAAGCATTCCAGACAAGTATTTTCTGTTTTCTTTTTTCCCCCCCCACTATCATATATTCTGAAATATACTTCACAGAAATAGATGGGTTTTTCTAATTCTTTTCCAGTTGCATAGAACACCTTTGGGTGGACTACAATGGTTTATCTGTCCAGACCCCCCGATAGACGCTTCTGCTGTTTCCAGTCTTCTGCTATTGCAAATCAATCTGCAATGACTAGCCTTGATCATACGTTTCGTATTTTTGCCAGTATATACTCAAAATGAAATTTCAGAAGTTTGGTTGCTGGGATAAAGGTTAAATGAACTAGTTATTTTCTTGGTATTGACAAATTCCCCTTCATAACGTTTGCATCATCTTACCTCCCCTCTACAATATATGAGTTCTATTTCCTCATATCCATGCCAAAAGATTATGTTGTCTAACTTTTAGATGTTAACCAATCCAGTAGGTGATAAATGGTATCTCAGAGCAGTTTTAATTTTTCTGTATCTTCTAATGAGTAAGTTAGATCATCTTTCATATGATTAAGAGAAATCTGCATGTTTTTCTTTGAACTTTGTTCATTTCTCTAAGCTATTTTTCCCTAGAATTGCCAGTTTTTTCTCTAATTTTAGAAACTCTTTTTTTATATTAAATTTCTCTATATTTAGAAACTTTTTTATATTAAAATTTTAATCCTTTTTCTATAATATAAAATTATAATTATTTTCCCAATTTGTTATTTGTCTTTTTCCTTTGTTTACAGTGGTTTTTGTTTTTTATTTTTTGTGGAGTTTTCTGCCACGCTACATTTTTAATGTAATTAAATTTATCTCTTTCTTCTCTTTTTGCTACTGGATTTTGAATTATGGTAGGAAAGTTTTCTCTATTTCTGTATTATAAAGAATTCATTCATGTTTATTTCTAGTACTTGTATGGATTCTATTTTTTTATGTAAAGTTTTGGGTCCTTTAGGATTTTTTCTTTTTAACAATGTGCAACATGGATCCAAATTTATCTTTTTCTATGTATTTACATATATGCACTTATCTCAACAGTTTTATTAGATGCTCTATCTTTTCCTCTTTTGCTTAAATAAATTTTTCCTATTTAGGAGAGTTTGCACTTTGTTCCAATGGTTACCTTTATTCTAATATTTTTACTCGCCATTTTAAACCCTTTTTTGTTGTTGTTGTCTAGTGATTCCACACCACAAATATATTGAAAATTAGTTGCAACCCCTTTTTTTCTTCCCCTCATTTTTTCCAAAAATCTGATTTAAAGTAATATCCTTTACTCTTAATTAACGACTTTAAAGCAATCATCACTCTTATTCTACTTCTCATATGATCTTTCCATCTTCCTTTTCCACTTCATTTTATGGTTGTTCTTTACCTACATTGTCTCTTTTAGTGATTCTGTCTACTTTTACGGGCAAATTTAGAGAGATTCAAAAATGAGACTACTCTTACTGCCATCTTCCCAAGATTCTCCTCTGTTTATTCTTTAAATTAAAAACTAATTTAATGTTTTAGCTTTTCTAAATCAGTAGTTCTTAAAGGGATTTGTTTTGGAAACCTGGTGAGAAATTTTGGTTATCACAGTTATTAAAGGCATTTAGTGGATTGAGTCCAGGGGTACCAGACAGTCTGCAAGGCTTAGAACAGTCTCATACAACAAGGAATGGCTCCATTTCCCACTTTTGTTCCATTTACATGACTTTTGAATATTCTTTTGGGTATTTGTGTAAGTAAAAAATAAGTTGATAATTTTCTAAGCTTAGAATCGAACTTTGTATCATGTATAAATGCAAAGTATATTTTGCACCATTTCATTTCAATAAATGCTGAATTCTCAGGAATGCAACTACCATGTAACTTGAAAGAAAACTGCATTTTATTTTGTTTGGAACTATACTAAGAGTTTTTCATCATTTGAGAAAATTGTGTCACTAATGACAGTGCCACTCACAGGATATGACTAACCAGTGCAACAAATTGATATCAGAACACATTTGTAGTTGTTGCATTCACAGGGATTCTTTATGCAAATGCATTTGATTACCTCTTTTTGTTTTCTAGTACAGTTGTTCACCCCACATTTACACATTGAAATACATTATTTTATAATAAATTTATTTAATTGTATTTACTTTTTTCTCTTCTTAGTTCTCTTTTAATGAGAATATTATTAATATATTAAAACTATGAGTGAAATTTTATTTCAGGATAGTAAATGCTACAAAATATGTGTTTCAATAGGTGTCAGGCAGTAGTTGGACAGGGTAGAGAACTATGGATCTGGATGGTCTTGAAAGCCAAAGAACAACGAAGGAGGTGGTACTTTTGGATCAGAGCAGCCCCACTCACAGCGGTGATTACCAGAGGCAAGCACTGCACAAAAATCTGAGGGAAATTTCCTGTCCCTCCTGGTCTTGGCAGAAGAAAAGCCCTTTAAAGTGTGGTGCTCATAGGGAAGCTTGCTCCAACCCACTCTCTGTGGAAGAGTGAGGAAAAACAAAATAATGACATAGAAAATGTTCAGGAGCAATTGTAAATCAGGTAAACAGAGATTACCCATCAGCTAGATAATCAGATTATATATTGGTCAATGTATGTGATGTAAGTCATATCTTTATTTTTGAAATGCCAGACTTCATTTATCCAATAAAGCTAATGGTCTTTATCAAGTAGCTGGCTGTACATGGAACTAATTTAGATACTGTATAAGAAAGGTAATATGAACAAAATTATCTATGCATCAGCTCTTAAGCAGCCACATTTATGCAGGGTTTGAATGTGATAGTGTTTAGCTAAAAATCTGACTGCTTCTTGCTCTATAACTCCAGATTGTAAGAGAGTGAGTCATAGCAACTCCAAGCTCACCCGATTTAAACTCTTGTTGGCTTCCAGGATGATGTTGCTATGTGTCAGTCATTCCCCCTGGATCACAGACCAAAAGAAATATTCAGCCAACTTAGTGAGGTAGTAGGTACATTTGATTAGGAAAAATGCTAGAAGATTCCAGTCACAGGTGGTTACATAAGTAGTGATTTTTTTGTAAATGAAGACACCAGAAATGGATTATCAGTTCACATTTACTGCGTGACTCCAATTGGTAGATCCCAATGGAGAGTCCATTTTCAATTGTATTTTGCCTTTTGTAGTAACACAGTCCATTCACTTTATGATCTCCCAATAGTTTTCTGACAGTTAAAATTTATATAGCACAAACTCTTTGAAATACATGTCTAACTTACTTTCAGAAAAAAAATATTTCTGATACTTTAGTGGTTTGCAAAAGACTAGTCTTCTATTCTTGAGAATTATGTGTTTTTAGTTATAATATGTGAGATATCATGTGATACATATATGCGTATATATTTACATATATATCTTCTGGACGATTAGCATCCTGAGGGAAGGAGCTTTTATTATTTCTGTATCTCCATCACTTAGCATTATAGATATTCATTAAAGGTTTGTAGAATTAAAATGAATGTAGAATTAATTTGTATGTTGAAAGAAATAGAGAAAGTCTATAGAAAATATCCAGCAATGTGGACAGAGGTAGTACCTTGAGCCAATTTTCCATTTAACAAATATCTATTCAAGACTGACTTCTGTCTTGTTTAATTCACTTTTATCTGGGGATTCTTGGTTGTAGCTGCCAAAATGTATCTTAACTAATACAGATTTATATGTCAAACATTATGATCACATGCATTATTTTTGACCACCACAATTTCCTGTAAAACAAGCAATTTATATATTACTTGTAAATTGTTTGGAAAGAATTAAATATTTACTTAAGTCTCTAGTGACTGGGAGAGCTTAGATAAAGCCAATTCCCTTGATTCTAACGGAAATCTATCTTCTTCAACTTCCTTCTCTAGGGCCAAGATTTCTTGTCTTTTCTACTCTGAATCCAGATCTCTGACATGTTAAGATACCTCATCCTGCTGCTAGTCCTATTCTCTGAGGAGAAGCACTTAGGTCCCATTGAATCACATCTGTTTCTCTAAAATACAAACTGAAGAGTCTGGTTGAAGATAGTCCTTTTTTAAAATTCAGAGGTGTGAACATACGTGAAGAGCCAAACTATTAACTGGGAAGATCAGTGAAACACTCATTGAAATCTGTAATAGAGAAGAACCTGTAGACACTATACCTACATTGGACCCTTTTAAAGGTCATCTCATTTTGTCCTCAACTCAACCCCCATAAAGAGAATATTAGAGCTGCTGTATTATAAATGAGAAAACCAGTAAGTTTAGATCCTTGTGTAATATCATGGAACAATAAACTGGTGGACCCAGAATTTGACCCCAGGCCTGACTGGCTCCCTCCCCATGTTCTGCCAAAGAGATAAGAAGGTCTACTTCTAGACACAATCAATGTCTCATTTTCTTATCTTTTTATTGCCTTACTTTCACTCTCCTTTATTTTCCAGTATATCCTTTTTTAATCTTTATATTATTTGTGAATTTGTCAAGGGAATGTGACCCAATAATATTCACTAGAATTGTAATAAAATGCTAATAAACAAGAAAATACTTGACTTTTCCCTCCTCATTTCCTGAGTTATAATATCATCTCCAGGCATAGTAACCTTGAAAGTCTGAATAAAGACTTTCTTTTTACGGTCTTCTACCACCCCACCCTCCAAAGTAATTCTTGATTAAGAATACCTTTGCCACTGCCTTGGCATCTTTTTTATCTATAAAAAATGGGTGGTAACCTATCATTCCAGCCTTCATTGTTTTCCTATACCAGCATCCTCAAATTTATGGTACATTGAAGTCACATGGACAACTGCACCAGAAATATCAGTGAGCCATTCAGTAGGTCTGAGATGGGCCTCAGGGACCTGAATTTTTTAAATATTCATTACGTGAGTTGAACTGTGTCCCCCCCAAAATTATGTTAAAGTCCTAACCCTTGCTACCTGTGAATGTGAGCTTACTTGGAAATAGGATCTTTGTAGATGTAATTAAGATATAAATTAAGAAAAGATAATACTGGAGTATTACCTTGATCCTATATGACTGGTATTCTTATAAGAAGAGGAGAAGAGACACAGAGATTAACATACACAGGGAGGAGAACACCACAGATGCAGAGGGATGATGGAGGCAGAGATTAGAGTTAGCAAGCCAAGGAATGCCAATGATTGTTAGCTACCACCAATAGCTAGGAGAGAGCATATGGCTCCATTGACACCTTGATGTCAGAATTCTAGCCTCTGGACTATGAGAAAATAAATTTCTGTTGTTTTAAGACACTCCGTTTGTGGTACTTTGTTTTTGAAGCCCTAGGAAACTAATACAAACACCTACTTCCCTCAGTAATTCTGATGTGACCGGTCAGTCCACAGACTAGAGTTTGAGTTTGATCTTGTTCAAATATTTTGTCTCTGGAAATGTATAATATTACTTGTTTTATTAATTAAACAGAGAAAATTAATATTACTTGTCTTACTTTTCTATCTGTCAGACCATAACTCAGGACCTATTTTTCCCAACAAAATTGGTTCAGGAAGGTGTATATATTGGCTGGGTTGAGATTTGAACATTGGTTCTTCTGTCCCTTGAGCTTGATTTTCGTTCTGCCACACCAGTTCTTTTTACTTTTTAAAGTCTCTATAAGAAACATCCTTGAAAGCACGCCAGATGAATTTGTCCTGTTTAGAAAAAATTCATAGCTTTCTGTAGTCCCCTTTGTGTTGAACTGCCATGAGGCCAGGAAATTATTCTTTTCTTAACTTTTAAAACATTTTATGTTGCTCTATGAATGTACTTTTCTGTTTCTACTGATGAACTTATTGGAGTAGAAACAGCCAAAGATTATGCTTTCTCAAAATATAATTGCATAGTCTAAGAGATTGTGACTGCTATAAAATTGTTCCATATTAACCACCCAATTAAACCATTTTTTTCTGCTAAATTTCTAGGAAATGAACATATACAGAGGTCAATTGGTATCATGTACATAGGTGCCTTTCCCCTGCAAATCTATATAAATTGGGCTGCAGAGTTTTGGGTGAGGTAGAAGTTAAGATACATTGATATAAGAATGTGGGTTGAAAGTATAATTAGTGAGCATCATCAGAACCACCTCCACATTTACCTGTCGGAGATTAGGGAAGAATTACAGGCAGCAGTAAATTAAGGTTTCCTGTGCCCATCACACCTTATGAATGCAGATTCATGGAATGGTCAGAAAGATGGGCTTCAGCTTTTTCTCAATCTTTTGTGGAACACCATGAAAATGTATACAACATTCACTTTCCTCCTCTAGTGGAATAAAAAAGAAAAATAAAATTGAGATCAGAGATCTTTACCTTCAATCCTAAAGCATTTATTCATCTAAAAATCATTGTTATAATTCAGGAACTGCGATGAAGATTTAAAGATGAGAACATAAAGTCCCTTCTCTCATGTTTCTAACATCCAAGTTGGGGGCATAACCACATACACAACCAACAGAATTGATAGGTAGTGTAATAGAGATGTAAGAAAATGCAATTGGAAGTAGCTTACAGGGAGGTATCAAAGAAGACTTCACAAAGCGGTGACTTTTGAATGGAAACCTGAAAATGAGTAAGACTCTGAAGGACCCAGAAGTTATGGGTTGAGAGAAATCGAGGCACACTAAAGCAAGGCTGTCCAATAGAACTTTCTATGATGATGAAAATGTTCTACATCTGCATTATCTGATACATGTGGCTATTGAGCACTTGAAAGTGTGCATAATGTGACCAAGGAACTGCAGGTTTAATTGCATTAATCTTAATTAGTTTATAATTAAATTTTAATCTCATTAAAAATATCACTAGGGTTATCTTACTGGACCATGTAGCTTTAGAGTAAAAAGAAAAAAGGTATGTGCAAAAGCACAGAAATCTAAATCATGGCTTATTGTTACAGAGTATCAAGTGTTTTACATATTGACTATATATATAGGGTAAGAAGGTTGCAGCCCACTTTGATTATGGGCATTTCTTCCTCCCCATTGACAACTCTGGGATTCCAAAAAGAATGCTGAAGCTTATAAGTAATACTTTTGCTTTTTGATACTTCTACCAACATTCTTTTAGGTTCTTAAGCAATTATAATATGTGACAAAAACCTCATTCAAGTGTTTTCATCAGATATAAACTAATTAAGGATGTGGTGGGCATAGATTTCTTAATATAGAGAACAATCTACGACTGGTTTCTTCACCCTTACAAAGCACCTGGAACCTAAGTACTCATAACATATTAATAGTGAATATGTTTTGTTTTGTGGATTATTAAAAGAATAACCATTCTTCTCTCTTACAAAATCAGTATCCTACTTGCTTCTCTTGGATATATTTTCTGGATTTGTGTGTAAAAGAACAAGTTATAGGTATGAAATGAAGTAACAACATGTTTTAGAATAAGTTTGTAGTCTATAAAAGTTTTATAGCTGTGCCCAAGGCAGAGACTCTGCAGCCAGACTGCTCCAGACCGATTCAGGTCCTAGTCAGCCACTTCCGAGGGATGCACACATTGGTAGATTATGTAACCATTCTCTGACCCAGCTTTCTGAAATGGAGGTACTTATACTTACATGGTTGTTCCAAGAATTTTATGAGTTAACAAATGAAGAGTTAGCTCAGCTCCTGATTTGTGGTAAATGCTTAATACACATTAGCTGTTGTTTTCATGAATCCAAGCTTTCTTTGGTACCCTCTCTGGTTATACCCAAAGATCCTAAGAGAATTCCTGGGTTTGGCACTACAATTAAAAAAAACATCATTTCATCCATGTTTTTCTTTCCATTATGGGCAAACAACATGAGTGTAAAGTTTAGCAAGAACACTTCAGATTTGATTTAAAGAGAGCAATTCCTGACATTATTGATGTTTTACATATTTAAATTACTTTCTGAGAAATAGCACAGTCACTAGTTCCTAAAACAAATTTTTAAAATGAAATGAAATTTCACAGGTCAAAATATACTGGAATCAAGTACCATGTGATCTTCTGGAATTTTCATTAGGAACAAACTGGATTTGTTTGCCTAGAAATAGAGATGGGCTGCAAATGGCGAGAGGAGTCTGAATTATAACTGGGATCTTGCTTTACTTCTTGTTGGATTTAGTAAATCATGTAACAAGCAAGTGGAACAAGATGAAAATATTTTTGTAATTTTTTGTTAGAAAGTAAAATCTGTAAACTGATAACTGATTTGATGTGTTTTGAAAGGAAGGGGAAAGAGGAATCAAAATTAAAACTGAACTTTATGCTTAAGCAACTATGTGGTGTCATTCACAGAGGTAAGATACGCTTTGTTTATTCAACAAATAGTTAATAAATGCCTACTAAATTCTTGGCACTGTTCTCATGAAGATGAAACAATGAGTATTTCAAAGATCTCACTGTCATTAAGCTTGCATTCAAGCTTGGAAAACAGATCATAAATTAGTTTAGTTTGAGATATATTGAGTTAAAGTTTTCTGTTAAATCTCAAAGTGGAAATGCGCAGATGGCAACTGGTTACAAGGTTTAGAGTAGGAAGAGAGATTTCGGTTGTAGACAGGGATTGGGAGTTATCTGCACGTTAATGATTGTTAAGGTGGTAGGAAAAAAATGAGAATCCCCAGGGAGAGAATAAAAGGATAAAACCCTGAAGAACACTAATGTGTGGAGGAAGAGAAATCTCCTAAGGAAACAAAGAAAAGTATATCCAGAGAAATAGAGGCAGAGTCAGGAGAGCAGGGTACCATGGTGGTCCAGTGAAGAAGGAGATTTTAAAAGAAGAGAATAGTCAATAGCATCAATTGCTACCAAGAATCCAAGGACCAGGAAGCCTCCACTGACTGTAGCATCAGGAAACAATGGACTCACTCAGTTGGTAAGGAAAGAAGCCAGACTTAATTGAGAGGAGGAATAGTTGTGAAGTGAGTTAGAAGAAACTATACTTGTAGACATCCCTCCCAGAAAATACGGTTTTGAGGAAGAGGAGACATAAGACTATAAGTGAGACTTAGATATATGAGAACATTTCAATGTTCTGAGGAGAATAAGTGAGAAAAGAAGGAAATAATAGATATAAGACAGAAAGGGAATCGTTTTGGGGCAAGAATTCAGAAGATGGGTTCCAGAGCAGAGAGTCAGGAGCCAGTCTTGGATGCAGGAAAAGAAACATCTTCATTGTTGGAGAATTCAAGGAAGAAGGATCAGGTTTTGTGTGTGGCAGAGAATGAGAGAAGACAAACCTAGAGAGGTAAAAAGCGGACCTTATACTTTGTGCTTCTTTTGGACTTTATCTTGTAGGAGATGTGGATCCTTTGAAGGTTTTGAGCAGGGAGATACCTTGGGCAGGTTTATCTTTTGCTTGTATTAATCTGACAGCAGAGTCAAGAATGCATTTGAGGGGAACAAGTCTTGAAATAAGCTGACCAGTTTGGAGGAGTCTAGTAATCTGGAAGTCGCAAGGATCCTAAGCCAAAGTGGTTACTCAGTAAGAGACAGGAAAGAGGGTTTAGAGTCAAAGTTAATGATTAATTGGCCATGGCAAATAAAAGCAAAGGAAATTATGAGTGATCCTAAGATTTCTGGCAGGTTCATGAGTGAGTCGTTAACTAATGATAGAGAATTCATGAAGAAGAGAAGGTTTAGGAAGATAATACATACAATAATGGATGTGCTGAGTGATATGTATATTCAATATCCAGTGGAGATGTCCAACAGACATTGGATAGGTGACTCTGAGGCTCAGGAGGGGAAACTGAGCTAGAAGCAGGCTTACTAATAGTAATACTTGCTAATATTTATTTATATTTGACTATATGCATATGCTTTACCTACTCTATCTTGTTCTTGTATCAACTCTATTATAATTCCCACTTTATAGATAAGGCAGCGTGTTCTTAATCACTAAGGTGTAGTAAGTGACAGAATCATGCTTGCTACACAACCATCCTAACGATGTTCTGATGTACAGGCATTCTGTACATATCCAAACTGTACATATCCTTAGTTGCAGCAAAATTAAAATTGGGACACACAATTTGAAGGTGACAAGATATACCTTTGCCTCAGAGAACCAGCTGAGAGGTATGGCTCTCTTATGCCAGGTTTTCTACCTTAGAATTGGCATCTGGCTCCACTAGTCCTGGTACACTGCCAGTTTTCAAACTCTAGGTGCATATTTCCATCCCAAGACTGTTCCACTGGACTAAGACTTCCTTTGGATTCAGCACTCCCTCCCTCAAGCTCCCTAACAGTTCTGTCACACCAGCAAAGAAACTTGTGTTCTATAATTACTCTCTTTTTGAGCAGCTACAGCCACAAGGAACAATACAGCCATTCTTTCCAGTGATTTCCTTAGTCGATGCATTAGTCTTCCTTGTAATTAGAAAGGTTATTGCTGTTATTTCTCATGCTCCATGAGAATATTCACTGCCACCCCTGAATTATAATCAGTTTTCAAAAAAGCGTTATAAGCAGTTCCCTATTGCTGCTGCCTTGCTGGGGAACTGCAATGCACCAAGTGAATGAATTTCAGCTCCGAGGGATTTCTTTTGAAAAAGTAGGGATTCATGCCAAGAGACAGCTCATTGCTTGGAGTGTGTCAGAATTCCAGTTTGGTCCTATCTGAGCACGGTCGTAACAGAGGTGATTGATAGTTTAACCTGTGAAGCAGCTTAGCATTGTCTCAGGAAACATGCTTGAAAGACCGTCTTACAATGTTAAACCTTGTGACTTTGTGTTCTGTGGACCTGGAATGGCTTCATAAATCAGCCATGCATGTGTTTCCAATAGCTCCCAACAAAGAAATGAGAAAGAAAAAGACATTATGAGTATATTTGTGTAAGGCGGTCTTACAAGTGTCTTAGAATAGTAGCAGTGTCTTTCTGAGATTTAAACACCCATATACACAGACTATCAACATATAAAAAAGAAGAATGGGTCATTTTCTTTTTTAAATTTTTTTCTGACCAAGATGTACTCTCTATTTCAGTGTGATCTGTCTCCTCCATTCTGTTATCATTAAGTGCAGAAAAAGATAATGATTTCTTCTTGTTCTTAAGTTATCCCTGCAAGCTTAGCAATGTGGCCTGCGTGTAGTGGAAATTCAAGCCAGTGAGGTGACAGCCTTGACAACGATCCAGAAAGGCACACGGTGTAATCACTGTGGCATGAAGCTAGGCCACAGCTGAATGATTCTGCTATGGTTGACAGGCGTGTGAAATGGCAAGCAGCCATCATTTAAATGAGATTTGAATTACTGGCAAGTTGAAAATCCTTTAGGACAAAGTACAGTTTATGACAAGGTTAGTATCCGACTTTAGTTTTACGTTATCGGTCTATCATATGCAATGCTGCTAATGCAGACATATTTAACTCAGGAAAATCTTGAAAAGCCTCTCTCCTCTCCTTATTGATGATGTTGATTTAAACTTATTAAAGTACAAAAGATTGAGAAATTGGACCTGACTGAGCCTTAGACACCTCCTACCTGTTCTCTGAACATGCAAATGTTCACATTCATGGATCCCTCGGAGACCTATTTTTGAACTTTTAAATCTTTATTTGCCACCCTTTCCTGAATATCCAACATCTTAAGAGGTTTAAACTATGGTTTGTCTTTACTTGTATCAATGTACATTGTATTTTCAAGAGAAATTGTATAGTAGGTTATATTGATGGGGACATGTATATATACAAAACATATATTACACACATGCTCTTACAGACAAAATACATTCAACTTAAAAAGACATTACAAGTTAATGATTCTGTTTATTTTCCACTGAAATTTTAGAATGGTAATATCATCTCAAATTAGCTGATTGGAGAGCACTGATGTCTATGTTATACAAAAATAGTCAATCAATTCAGGAAGAAAAAATTTATATTTCAGCTAGTTATTTTTACTGTGTAAAACAAAAAAATGTTTGATTACATTTTTCACATTTCGATTTATTGTGCGATATCTTAAAGTGACTTAAAATAAAAATTAGTTATGCTGTGTTTTGGGACCCAAAAAAACCTGTTTAAAAAGAAAACTAGTCTCCTGTATACCTACACAAAGGCACTGGTGATATGCCATGTAGTGTTCCTCAGCTTATTAATATATCCCTCTGAGAAATTTGTCTCCCAGAAAGACTGTGAAAAGAGAAAAAGGATGGATTATTTAAGAATGATTAGGGTAGGCATGTTTCCCTATGTGGAGGAGGAAAATCAGATGAATGGTATTTTTTAATGCTTTATTATATCTATTTGTTTTTTTACTTATTCAGTAATTATTTATTTTTACTACATGCTAGGCATTATAGAATGCAGAGATGGACCAGATAGTGCCTCTGGCTTCAAGGAGTCACTAGCAAACTGTGCGCATAACTAGCTGTGAACTAAATGGAAATATAAAGTAGGCTGCCAGCCCTCGAGGAACTCAAACTATGATTAAACAATACGACAGATCCTTGAAAGATTCATTGCCAAAGGGCACCATTGTAAACCATAGGAACTATAGAAGGTCAGAGAAAGTCCAAATTGATAGGGAATGGAACAATGAGGAAGATCTTACTGGAAGATTTAGCTTGAGTTGGATTTTGAAGAGTAGGCATTATTTGGACATAGAAAAGAGAGGTCATTTGAGGCAAGGAGAAAGCAACAGTAAGGACACTGAGCAGAGAACGAACATTGCTTAAAGAACAGGAATAAGATTAATGTGGCTGGAATATAGGTGGAGTATCAGATGAGGCTGGAAGAGCAAGGCGGTACCAAAAAAGAGAGGCATTTGTGCTGTGTTAGGCATTTGGATTTGATCATAAGCTATAAAGTCTCCATTTGGATTCAGTTTTAATCCAAATGGAGACTTTATAAAAGCTCTATATTTTTTCCCACTTTGTGAAAACTACATTGCTTTTTTATTTTTTATTTCTGAGTAATAGTTTCAGACTAAAGTAGAGAAAGCCTTAAAAATTAAATCACCCATATTTACTTTACTATGAAAAATATGAGGAAAACATCTGACAACAATGGCTAAGGAGACATGTATTTTAATGAAATTCCTTCTCCCTTGTGTTCATTAATTCCTGTCTTTGTAAATAGGTAGGCACAATTCGGAGAATAATTATGAGCTTCTGCAGAAATGCTGTATAGCGCCATTTGATTAAATTCTCACCCATCACAACTCCCCATTCTTCTAATAATGACTTCTGGGCTTCCCTATAATGGTGTTTCTTGGCATAAAAAGAAATAGAAATGAAATACTAGAGTTTGAACAACAACAACAACAACAACAACAAAAATGATTTGAGCTCTAGACAAATCCGAGAAAGTGCATTTGAGCACTTCATTTTGTTATTAAGACTGACAATGTAATTGTTTTGGAATGGGGCATCCCGGAGGTGGCAGGGGGCAGTTTCCTAGAAAAATATTGGTTTATTTATTTTACTAATTTACTGTTATGTTTTCTGATTAAATTCTGATACTTCGCAAAAACTATTTGGCTTAAATAATAAAAGTTTCATTAAACTCAACTTGTTAGAATTATGTCATATTGCTTTGTTTGTTGGTTGGTAGTAATGATATTTATATTAATAATAGCTACTTTTTATTGAAAGTTTACCATGATCCATCTGCTCTAAGTGCTTTATATGTATTATCTCATTTAACTTTCACCACCATCCTGAGTTATCCTCTTTCATTTCACAGATAGAGAAACTAAAATTTAGAGAAGAGGCTGTCACCACTTTGCACACTAGATTGGGGCTGTAAAGATGACCATACAAGCTACCTCGCAAAACAATCATAATAATCAATGGGAAACATTATTGTTCTGTGACCCTTAAAATTTTTCGTCAAAACATTAAGAACTCTGTAACGGTCTGCTATAAATGTATAGGGAAATGAAAAATAGTAAAAACAATATTCATTTTGTACACTGTAATTTAAGAGAATTAAAGTGTTTTACCTCTTCAGAAAAAAAGTTTCAAGAGCAGTTTGAACAGTGCTTTGCCTTCTTCTTGTCATATAACTTGTGATACAGAGCATCTTTTCTATACCTTGTAAATTTCCACACTTGTCTATATTTCTATGAAACTGCCAACATTTCATTCTTTGCTCCTTTAATGTTGTAAAATATCTCTAAGAGTTCTTTTAATGTGAAGTTTATCGCTGACATCACTTCCTCTGGGACATCTTCATCCTTTTTGTCACAACCACTTTCCTCATTGATGTCCATAAGTTCATCTTCACTAAGTTCCTCAGGCTGCATATCTGGAGTCATAGTGCAGGGGCAGTATACCCAAGGTCAGCTGTTTCTTCTGCAACTCCATTCATACTCAGTTCGAAGTTTACTTCCAGCGATAAGCTTTTGTCTCTTTGCTGCACTTTCATCTTTATTGGTCAGTTTCCTTTTTCAATTATTCATTTTTGTAAAACCCATATTAATTTATCACTGGGACACAAGAAGGCAACACAACGTCACACTTCGCTGTCTGTGTGTAAATTGAATGAGAGATGCGTCTTAGCGACCTGTCACCCACAGGCTTTGAAAGAAGTGAGATGATTGGTGGCTGATCTCGATGCCTGTCTGTTATTTACTTTGTGATTTGTGTTCTGACAAGCTAGTAATGAAGTTTGTAATTTTGCCATTACTTATAGTCAATACACCGAGGTAACTTAAATTTGAAGAGTGCTCATTAAGCACTAGTATTATTTAACTAAATCGTGGTAACTTAAATTCATGCAATCAGAACTGTGCAAAGTAAGGACTTCCTGCAATGGTTTATGTTGATACAACTGGTGGTGACAAGGCCAAGATTTGAATTCAAGTCTGCTTAGCTCCTAAGACCATTCTTTGACTAATGCCTTGCCATTGATTTAGAAATGTATGTCTCCCCAGAGAAAGACAAACTTTCTTTTTCTGGAGGAGGCATGGTGAAGAAGAGATGAAAGGAGGAAATTAGAGGAAGAAAGAAGTGCTGATGGAGACAGAAAGGAAAAGTCTGAAGAGGAGGAAAGGAGAATGGGAAAAAGAAAAAGAAAGCGAGCCAAAGAGCATGTAAAAGCAAGAGAACAAACAAAACAGGCAAGAGCAAATAACAGTGACAGAAAGAAAGAAGGAAATAGAAACGAGAAGAGAACAAGAGTTCAGTTTCCCAGCATATTGATTCAGTGGTCAGTGTAAAATACCAGAATGTTGCTATTGATAAACTATTCCCTGCTCTCTTTCCTTGCCTAAACTCTGAGCTCTTTAATGATTAAAATGGTGCCATTTTTATTTTTCATTTTCATGTGCCTAGAACACTGCCTGACTCAACAATGCATATTATTGAATAAGCTTCAAAACTGTAATACTGCCAACAGTGTATTTTAAATGATCTTGTGCTACTTAATAATTGATGTAAGAATGAAAGCACATAATATAAAATAATTATCTCATCCCTTTATCAAATTAATATTACATGATTAAAGAGGCAAATATAAAATTTTAATCATAGAAATCTAACAAACTATAGGATTAAAAAATTATATCTGTCTTTAGAAGAATGACAATTGTAAACAAGAAACAATCAACAGATTCAACTGTTTAAATGTTTAAAGCCCCAGTACAATAAAGAATAACATAAGTAAACTACAAAAGAAAACAGAAGACTAAGAAAGTATTTGCAGCAAACATGAAGGCTTATAGAAATTGACAGAAAAGCATCTAGACCCAAAGGGTAAATAACTAGACGAAAAGACAATTCACACATGAGAAAACACAACTGCTAAACAAATACTTAGGAAAACGGTCTCTGAAACTACCAAAAGTACAAACGGAAACAGAGTATTGTTTTTCACACACTACATTTAGCATTTTAAGTGAACATTCATAATCCTGATCAAAATATTTTAAAACTAGTATCTGATACACCAGTAGGGGCAATATAAATTTGTTCAACCATCTTAAAAGGTTATTTGGAAATGTATTTTATGAGGTTTTTCAAAATTCATACGATTTGACCCAGTAAAATTACTCATAGAAAAATGAAAAATCGTAAGAATAAAATATATGAAAAACATGTAGACATTAATATTCCATTGCAGTATTATATACAAGATGAAAATGAAAGTGACAGCTATAGAATTGTATGAAATATTATGCAGCCATTAAAATTAATATAAAAACAGAAAACTGCTTGTGATAAAAGAATAAAACAAAATACAATATTTTGTGAATGCCATTATGAACATGTATGACAAACATACGTGACATTTTAACTCTAGAAGACAATATGGCAAAATGAGAACAGTTGACTTGAAAGAGGTCAATAAAATTTAGACTTTTTTCTTTTAAAATTTTCATAATTTTTATAATTATTTTGTGCAATGCATTAAAAAATGATATATTGTGACATCATACATTTTGGTGAGATCAGCCTTTCCAGAAGCTGTCAATAACCCTTTGCTGAGTTACAAGAACTGAGGAAATGATCAAGCAAAAACTGTTTCTCAAGGTATAAGTGTAGCCACAGAATACAATCCATAATGAAAGTTCTCTTTTCCTATGCCATATCATAATAATCTGAATATCAAAAGACGAGGACCTAAATAAGACCCCAGACAAAAACAATGGAGGCTCTATTTTTGAAACTTCCTAATAAGACACAATATTAACAATATCTCCCCAGAACATTCTTTTTTAATGACCACATTTAAGCCATTTGAAGCCTCAGCTCCATGTCTTTCATCAATGAGTTAGTCATTTCAAACAGATTTCTTTATTTCGTCTCAAATTAAACTGTTAGTAACAAACAATCAACATTATTTCCTCTGGATAAACATATAAGTACTGAATAAAAATGGTTATATGGCTTGATGATGCAATGCCCAAATCACTTACTTGCTGACTGAGCAATGAATGGAAATGAAATGTATGTAACAACCACATAAAAATATTCTGAGACACATTATGCCTGCAATCAATTGTTTTATTATCCTCAGTGCCTTAGAGTTTTGTGTTATTAATACCAATATATTTTCATCAGTCGAATCAATAAAGATGTGTTATAATGAATGTTTCATGCTCAGTCTTGAGGATAATAGAAAAACTGACAGACCAAAACAGGACTACAGTTTCCTTCTGCTCTAATCTAAGTCATTATGGTAGTTGTGTTGTTATCTGTGCAGTTCTTCCCTCCTTTCACAGATTGCTGGCATTTACCGTCCACTGAAACTCTGCAGGCTCTTCCATGATAGTCATTGCAGGATGATAGACAAAGTCAAGCTTCTCTGGGGGTTGGAAGGTTGAGCCTGTCAGGGAGTCCCTGGAGAGGTGCTCTTTGGCCACAGAAGAAGCGGGTTATGGAGGCAGCTCTTTCTGTCCTTTGGGAAGGGGAAGACAATATCTCCTCTATGCAGCAGAGAGGTAGAGCTCTTCTCTCCTCTGCCTGGGGGAATAGCTCAGAGGCGAGTACAGACAAGCCTCAGAAAGCCTGGCCGATGGGCTGCCCACCCTGAGGAAAACAGAATCCTACTGTACAATGTAGTGAGCATCCTGATACAGATTCTAAAGCGTGTTTCATGAGCCTGTAGAGACTGTACCTAGCACTGTCCTAGAGAAAGTTTCCCAAAGGAAGTAAAAAATAAATTGAGATATTAAGAATGAGGAATTAGCCAGAAGAAAGGAGGAAAAGAAGGTCCAGGGAAAAATGAAAGTGTGCAGATTATTAATACAGTGATGGATAAAGCAGACACATTCTCTACCCACATGGACAGTAGCCAAAAACATGTGGAGGAGACAAGTTTTATATATATGTGATATACATATGATATATACAATAAATATTTTGATATATATTCACATATTTTGATATATATTTATTTATATATTTCTTTTTGATAAGTGCTATGATAATAAAGCAGAGTAGGGATGAAGAGAAAATGGGAACTGATATTTTAAATGAAACCATCGCGGAAGACAGATCTGAGGAGGTAACATTTTGGAAAAAAAAAAAATTTGAATGAAGTGAGGAGATAAGACATGTGAATTGGCCTATGACCCAGCTCCTTGAGAATCTACGGAGTTACCTACTAGGCCTAGCAGCTTCCCCTGGTGTCTCTTGAACTGCTACACTGCCTGCGGCACACTGTAGTAACCCGGAACAGGGGCTCGCCCTCCAAGCTCACCCTCAGCCAATTGCAGAGCATCCAACCAGCCATTAGATACAGCAGAGAAACATGAGTATAGCGTAAACAGCTGGTACTCACCCGACATTCCAGGCGTTCCTTTACACTTCCCAGACTTCCACAGTTAAGGTGAAGCCATATGCTGAGTCCTGGACAATGGACTATGAGTAGAAATAACAGTGGCATGTGTCAATCCCAGCCCAAGGCAATTAAGAGTCATTTTGCCTTCTCTATCTCTCTCTTTTCCTACCTCAGCTACCATAGAGGTCCCTTGTTCCAGACAACGTAGCTGTGGAGTGGAGAGTGGCTGTCCAACCCACACCAGAAGTGAGTAAAGAATACATTTTTGGTGAGGTAAGTTGCTAAGTTTGGGGGATTGGTCTGTTGAGGCAGTTATCACTAATTACCTAGATTATTAAAGTGAGCAAGTGACTCTCAGTCACCAGCATTATCCCTAGGGAGCCAAGCTGCTGCCTCTTGAAGAGCAGGTGATGAGGAAAACCAAGGCTGAGCCCCAAAGACTCTCAGGCAGTCAGCCTGGGTGGCAGAATTAAGAAAGAGGCTTTGGCTAAAGGCTATTTTGTTGAATGACCAATAGAAATTATCTCAAGGTAGTTTTAAAAGCAATATTTCTCAGAACCATCTGAAGACAAAATGAAGTATATCTGGGCTAGAGACAGACAGGCTGAAATTCAAAAATTAAAGAAGTCACCGTGTGCTCTGGAATCATGTGGTTCCTTCCCTCTCTTCTTTTCTCCAATTCTCTTTCTCCTGGCTTAGTCTGGCTTCACATGACCCCACTTTGGGATACCAGTCCTGACTTTACCTGGTCTTTCATTAGTGTCTGCCATCATCCAGCTGGCTCAGTCTCTGTGTTGCAATTTCAGATTCCTCTGAGAGAGAATCACATTGGTTCATCCAAGCTACCTGTGGTCCCCCTGAACTTAGGTGACAATGATCTATATCCATTTCAATTAGTCCTGGCCAGAAGCAGGGGTCTCATGGTCTCAGATGCAGCTGTGGTGGAGCAACTTTAAAACAGAGACTGTCCACAGAGACCTTAAAAGGGGTTTACCACAGAAGAGCATTTCTAAGGGGCTTAAGACAGAATTGCTAAAATATTTAAGAGGTTAGGGGAAGCATTGTGGATCATAGAGAAGAAAAGACAAAGTACAAGTAGAAGGAAAAAGAATGTCAGGCCAGAAGGAGGAATGAATGCAGAAGTGACCCCCAAGATGAAGTTAGAGCTGGATTTAAGAGGCAGGCCATCTGTAGATGGTTCTGAGCTATCATGAACACTAAAGCATCATTGAAATGTACTAGGAATATAAGACCAGTTAATTCAGGCTTCCATACATGTCATCCCACAGAACCAGGGAAATGTAAACTGGTTCTGCTAATGATGATCTAGGCAGTGCCCTAGAATGAAGTTAAAAATAATATCCTTCTCCAGGGCATACATGTCTCTGTTGAGCATTTTTGCAAGTTGTGTCGAACAGCTACACCCCAAAGCAGCCCACTAACAGTTGCCTGAGATCAACCCTCAGAATCAGCAACATTTGAAGACTGCATCATGCATGACACAGAACTATTTAGCAAAAGCAAATGATTTATTTTTATACACATTTCAAATCCTTTAGGATGTCTCCTAAGGAAGGCACATCTGCTTCAGGAAATGACAAATGAGAGCTGAAAAGAGAACAGAACTATAGAAAATTATTTTTATAGAATTTTTTTTTCTTCTGCCAGGGGAAATGATCTAGTAAGTGAATTTGTTTCACGATAAAATGTATGTTAATAGAAAATCAGTTTATCCTCACCTTTATTAAATATTTAGAGAATATCAGTTTGAGAGGGTGCCAAATAATTAGCCTGTCTTAGCTGGTACACATCTTGGTCCAGCTCTGGCTGGGGCTGTGCAAAAGCAGGAAATAAGTCCTCTGTAATTATGCAGATAATGATGGAAAACTAGACTTGCCCAGAAAAAAGATAAGAAAAAAGTGCTGGATTGTAATTGCTAAATGGTGTGATATAAAATGTCAACCTCCAGCTTGCCCAGAAGTCTTCTGCAGAGAAAAAGTGGATGCAATTATTGAGAGGTGTTTTTACACAGTTAATTTAATCCTGTAGTCATATCTAATTTAGGCTTAAAGACAAATTTTATGAATGAGAAAAACTGAAGTGAGAAAAATACTAATTGAAGAGATCACCTCTCAATAATTTTGCCTCACATCCTCCCATGGTAAACACAGACCTTAAAACTTCTCTACACTCTATGGGTGAATTAAATTCCATAGACATTTAATACATTTCTCATCAATATGGTAAATTTAAAATTTCCTCTTTTTTCTCTTTCTTTCTGGAATTTTCTATACCCTTTACCCAGTGCTATCATGATGCAGTAAATACGAGTTTCAATTCAATTTGTTGAGTATTTGTTTAATTAAATTGAATAATTTCTGGGGAATCTACTATATACAAAACAGTGTACTCACTATTAAGAGACTGCAGCCTCGAACAAGAGTTTAGCATCTAATAGAAAACATCACCTCTCAAGTGCACCTAGGAAGGGGACCTGGAGGAACCAAGATTTAAAACTAGACAAATGCACACAGTGGGAGAGACTCATCTGCAGGCTCTGGAATGAAGTCTGGTGCAACAAGAAGAAAATGGTAACCTAAAGGAAGGCACTGGACAACTGATGCTGGCCGGGTCAGCCCCAGGTTCAAGAAGGGCCAATGGAATAACAAGTGTCCATCAAGACAGAGGGAAAGTAGCACAAAGGAATTCCAGAATAAGTGAAGCTCATACACTGCAAAAATCAAGGGCAGGGGCTATGAAACGGAGGCCTGAACTTCAGAGCAGAGGCCTACAGCAGGGATGTTCTGGGCTTTGAGAGTCCATGTGCAACCCAGGGGGTAGAGTGTGTCCAGAGAATCCCAGGAAACCTGGGACAGGACCTTGGAGAATACTATCATGTAGGAGGTATAAAGACAAAGAAGTAATAATGAAGGTACAATGAAGAAGACTTTAAGATATTGCACTGTCACAGAAACTGGGTACTGTACCATCAGGAAGTAGAGACCTAGAAAGCCCAGGTGAGGGTTGGCTGACACAGTTGCCACGCAGTTCTCTCTTCCTTTGCTTGACAATCCTGGCAGCTGTGCCTGAAGGGCATCTTCATGGGAAATGCCAGACTCTTATAAGATGAATCATGTTTTTTTCTTGAGAGTCAGCTCACATGACTGCCAAATGGTATGAATGTAAATCATTTTCAATTTCTACAGAAACAGGAGATTGTTTCCAAACAGAATGGGAATTTTTTTCTAACCTTGCTATTGTAAGGCTCAAAGTCACTCAGTGAATTTAATTCTTTTTTATGATCAATTATTTTATGACAAGGAGATGTCTAAATTTCCACCTGGATCGACTACAGGAATAACACAAAACAGCAACAGAGTCAACTGGGGGCCTGCATGCAATCAGAAAGAGGGTGGTGAGCATGCAGTAGCAGCTCATTAACCCAGTAGACACAGCGCAAGTGCAACCTGTGGGTAAATAGTGGGGGGCAGAAAGCACAGCAAAGTTCCAGGACAAAGCCACATGATGGAGAATGAAGATACCCCCTCCTTGGGCCTTTTGGTGTGGAAGTTCTAAGATATTTTTTTAAAAGAGCCAGTTCTTTTAAAATCACACCTTTTGTCATACCTGTATTTTTTAAGATTTAGAGTTAGAAGTTCTGATTTTAAATCCTTGCCCCAGTACATTCTACCTGTGTGATTTTAGGTAAATCTATTAACCTTTTCTGCGAGCCTCAGTTTCCTCATCTATAAACAGGGATAAATAAATACATCCCATCTTGCAAATAAATACATCCCAACTTCTGCATGTAAAACATCTGGCACAAGCGGGTGCTCAATAAATGGAAGTATTACCATTATTATTAACAAGCAGATCTTCATCCCTCCAGCCTTAGCAAATATAATGTTCCGACAAAGGAAAGCACCACGAGCTGATAGAAGTGCAGGATCTAATGCTCTGCTGTTTGGCGCATTTCCTGCAAAAGAGCAATGAAGTGGATGAAGGCAGAGGCTGATTATTTAGCTCACTGCATCCGTTATAGAAAACGCAGAGGCAAGATTACAGCCCAGTGACACACCCGATTTTCAGTTCTTAATGTGCCAAATCTGAGTGTCAGTCTTTGTTTGGATCAATCTTTCCTAAGTATTAAGAAAAAAGAAGAAAGTACAAAAGGCTACAACTACTAAACAATTAGAAAAAATTGGTGGGCAAGATGAATCCCCCATAAAATGAAGAAAGCTGAAATTAAAGAATTAGCTGAAGTATGAAATTCAGCTAACAGAAGGGAGAACAAAATCTCTGGACACCTTTTAGGGTCGAATATGTCCAGTCACTAAAGTCTGAATTATGTTGCGTGTGTTCTGCTTTTCTAGGTAAAGTACGAGCTTCAGGGGCATAACTTGCTGAAAAAGTGAGAGCAGTTTATGGTTTTTGAAAGCTGATTATGCACCCAGTCCATTGACATTTGTTCCAGGGTTTTATATACCACCACCTGAAAACCATGAGTATTTTTTTACTATAAATGCCTGAGTGGATATACTATGTCTCCTGGCTTTGGAGGCCAGGAGTCAGCTTAAATTACTCAGGGCTTGCATGGGAGCCAGGGCGGAGAACAACAGTCAGCTGAATTGAAAAAGTCTAGCTTGGAATTTACAATCTCTTTAGCCTTAAGGAAGGTTTGCTAAAATAGACAGAAGGAAATATAACTCTGAGTGGTGAATGCCCAATGCGATATATAACGACTTTCTGTTGAATGATATACTTGCAACTTACTCGATTTTGTTGATCAATGTCACCCCAATAATTTTAATTAAAAGTAATAAATAAAAATAAATAAAATGAAATAGTCCTGAGTAAAACCATTGATGCTTTTGCTAGTGGAGGATGACTCTGAGAAGACGAACAGGTAGGAGAAAGGACTAGTGAGAAAGAGAATACAGATGACATTAGTTGTGATTTGGGTGCGAGTGAAAAAACCTATTTGGGCTGCATGAAACCAAGAAAAGCATGAGAATTACTGGGGAAAGTTGCACAGTCCAAGGAATAGCCACTCCAGAGTCACCGTGCCACAGGTGTTTGTGCACCTTTCAGCTGGACAGGACCCAGCTCTTAATGCCCAGTGTCTGTGTATTTCAGTTTTAATCTGCAAAAGTCAGGTTAAGTGTCAATTTGGTTTGAGAGTGAGATTAGGAAGCAAGTACACTAAGAAGGGTGAGTTACCAGGGAGAGACCTTCCCTGAGGATAAGCAGTTCCCAACGTTTGGCCACCATATAGAAGAATGGAGAAAGAGGTGTGCCAGAGAAAGAGGAATTCTCACTGCAAAGTGTCTAGCAACTGATGATACTTACGGCATGGACTTTTTATCTAAAATGGCATTTAAGAGACAAGGAAGGTAGAAATTACCCAAGTGTCATCAATACATCAATGTATCAACAAGACATGATATATATATATACACAATGGAATATTATTCAGCCTTAAAAAACAAGGAAATTCTGATGTGTATTTCAGCATAGATGAACCTCACAAACATTATGCTAAGCAAAATAAGCCAGACACAAAAGGATAAATACCATCTGATTTCACTTATATGAGGTACCTAGAGCATTCAAATTCATAGAGTAGAATGGTGCTTACCAAGACCTAAGGGAGAGGGAAGAATGAGGACTTAGTGTTTAATGGGTATAGAATTTCAGTTGGGGAAGATGAAACGGCTCTGGAAATGGACCATGGTGATAGTTACATAACGATGTGAATATATTTAATGCCACTGAACTGTACACCTAAAACAGTTTAAAATGATAAAATTCATGTTACGTGTATTTTACCACACACACAAAAAAAGACAAAAAAAAAAAACCCAATATGTTACGGCAAAGGGAGGTGTCAAATAAAGAGAAAGCCAATGTACATCTGTATATCTGAAATATCACATAAGGACCTTTTTTTTTTTTTTTTTTTTTTTTTTTTTTTTTTTTTTTTTTGAAGAGCAGGCAAAGGTTTACAGAAAGCTGTCATTGCATTCTTTATTTAAATCCAGGGACCAGTCATTTAGGGTTGGCATATGCTATTCATTTCCTTGTTTTCTTGTGCTTTCTTTAGTCCCCCAAAGAGTCCAGAAGATACCCACAAGAGACAACACCGGAACTTGGGTGTTTGTGACACAGAAAACCCCAAAGCTAGATAACTAAGTAAAACTTTTACCCATTTCTTTTCTCCATCACAGTTTTTCCTGAAGAATTCAGAAGCCACAGAGCATTGAGGGCAGTGGTGGGACAGCATTTTAAAGACTGGACAGGCCTGATCCAGAAGAGAGGCAAGGATTTGAGTTGTATGAGAAGTTGAGGTTTTGATGTAAGACTAGACTGGACTTCTTAAGATGAGACTATTTTAAATTCCAGGAGTGATAAGACAAGCTATAAAATTTGCCTGAACCTGTATTGAGGATTGAGAAAGGGAGTTTCAGCAGACTAGATTTGAAAGGCAGTGTAGGAAAAAAATAAAATTGCTTTCTACTTGTGCCCTACTAGATTCAACTTGCTTAATAGCTGACTTTAGCTTACATTTAATCTTTACAACAATCCTAAAAAGACATCTTTTACATAAAAAGAAGCCAAGTTTCAAAGGAGTAAATTAATTTATCCAACATTTCTTTACCAAGTTAAAGAGGCAGTGTCTAAAGCCTATACATTTCCCATGATGCTATGCTATCTATATTAATATACTCAATGTATAAAAATACTCTTAATAAGTCAGTAGATGAGTATGCAATGGACAAGAATGCTACAATACTTCTTTTCGGTCTGAGAAGGAAGTCCAGCAGTGACTGTGGGTAACACAGTGCTGTGAAGGAGATCAGCTTGACCTCCAAAGTGAGGTTTTCTGAAATGTAGGGTCTGAGGGGTTATCGGTATTAAGCACAGGCTCCAATTGTACTGCAAGTGTTTATAATGTTTATCTTTCAATTCCATCCTCACTTAGTGAGTGAGTTGAATAATGGTTGGTGCTTCACGAACTTGTATGGCTAGAGTGATGGATGGCCTGAACAGCTGGAGGTCTGCTCCATTCATTCATTAACTCTGAACTACATATTTTTCTAGGCTCAACTCCAAACATAAGTATTTTAAATAGACGGCAAATTTCCCTTGTTCTCTATACTGCCGTATTTATAGTCTCTGCCTCCCAGATGCTCACTTTTCCCTCTATCAATGATAGCTCCATCCTCCTCAGAAAACTACCATGGAGGAGGAGGGGGTGAAATAAGGCCATTATGACAATTTTTTTTGTCCTTCAACTGCCTCCTCTGCCTGTTTAATGAGGTAGAATCCCACCTACCAATTCTCTTGTTAAATTTATATTTCTTAAAGCCTAAGGTTCCTAACAGCCTGTAGGTGTTTCTTCCCTCCATGCATGTCGCCTATTTCTTAATAACTCTGTTCAATTCTATTTCCTTCCCTAAAATGGCTGATAAAAGATCCAAGAAGCAAGAAGTTTTTTCAAAGACAAGTTCTTCCACCTACGTCAGCTATACTTATTTCAGTCCTTTGCTGAAGGTTAGCATCAGGAATTCATGTCTTCTGGTCCTGCTACAACTGAGGCCAATAGTTCTTGATCCTAACTGCACACTCAAATAACATGGGGAAATGCTAAAACATACTGGATGCCACCTCAAATTCATAGAAACAGAATCTCTGGATAAGTTACTTGTGCCTTAGTATAGTGTAAGCCTCCCAGGTATTTCTAATATACAGCAAACCACTTTTCAAGGCCATGGCTGCTCAAAGTGCATTTAGAGACCAGTGTGGTCAGTGAATTTGTCACCTGTTTGAGACAAGATGAGAAGCTTATGCCAGTATCAAGTATGTCATTACATACTTTGGTTCAGCTGACATTTTCTTTGTAGCAAGACTGTCTCAGTGAAAGAAGTAGTTAATCGATATACTCTCTGGTGAAAACACCTCATCTCATCACCCACCTGTAACAAAGAGTTTGGAGGCTGGTCTCTCTGAATAGCACTACCTTAGGCCTTTTGCAGTGTATTAAAAATCCTTGGAATTCTTTCTGTAGCCTCTTTTGAGTATGGGCATTTAATCTAAACATTTATTGTTACAGTTATGAATACTATGTACCAAGTAGACTGTCAATGTCCACTGAACCATCTAGCATCACTTCATTAGGTATGAATCTCTTCTGCATTTAATGCATATTGTTGTCAGATCATTACAATGTGCAGATTACCAAGACACTAGGATACAGGAGGTGCTGTGAGCAGGGAAAGGTTTTAAAGTGTTTAAGACTTCAGGGATTCCAGTTCAATGGAATAGGTGGGTTCTGCCTTCTCCTCCCCTCTCCCAATCGCTCTCATTCTCACCTCTTTTCTCTTCCACTCATGAATGATTTAGGAGTAAACAGGAAAGTCAATGACCCATATAGAATAATATGGAGATTCTTAAGAAGGCCCCATTAGGACCATTGCTCTAAAAGATGTTCTTTCTTCTGGATCTTGAAAGCTTTGTTGTAGTGAAAGGAGTATGTTTCAAGTGTTCCAGGTAAGGCTGAAAATATTCCTGGAACATGTTAAACCTAATGAACCACCACATTAAGTAAAAGATAGAAAAGAGTAAAGTACTATAGGAATTGGAGTCAAGATAAGCATTTTGTAAGGAAAGGAGAGAGTACAAATAGACATTTAGGAGGTCCTTGGAGGCAGCATAAGAAAAGAAACTGCATTTGAAACAAAACCTTTCATGTCCTGGATTTCTCCCTCTTTACATTCATTGACAGTGTTTCTTAACATGTCTATACCTTAGTTTCCACATGTGCAAAAGTATCAGCATTTACCACCAGATTGTTAAGTTTAAATGTGATAATGTATATGAAAGCACTTAGCACTTGACACTAAGTTATACTCTGTTCATTCATTTATTCATTCATTCAAAAATATTTATTGTCAGGCAGTGTGCAAGGCACCAAGCATATGATGGAGGTCACCACAGTGTGCCCTCATGAAGCTCAAAGTAAAGTGGGGAATACAGAGAGGAATCATAGACATAAGTGTATAAATACATATATAATTACAAATGGAAACAAGTAGTATGAGCAAATGTAACATAGATACCTTATCTTGTTTGGAGGATTAAGAGACACTTTTCTAAATAGATGTAATGTTTAAACCAGACTCTGAAGAAATTAACTTGGCTTGACATGAGGGAGGGGATATAACTATAGAAGAAAGGATAAGAATAAGATTCCCTCATGAGAGTTATGATAGTAACTCAGTTTAAATTAGCCTAAACCAAAAAGGCAAATACTGACTACATAAACGGGAAGGCCAAGATCTGGCACTGGCTCAAACAAATATCACCAGTCCTCTGTCTCTTGTTTTCATTTCTTGACTCACTTTTCTTCTACATTAGCTCCATTCTCAGTATGCTTTCTCTGCATGATAGAAAAGACCAACCCTAGAGGCAGATCCAAGAGCTCTTATTTCAGAAGATGAGAGGTCCTTCTTCTCCTAGGATTTATATAAATTGCTAAAATAGGGCTCTCACTGACCCATACTTTGGATGTAATGTCCAGCTCTAAACCAATTACTGGAGTACCTGATGTGCCAGGTTGGGTCACACATGCCCCTCTTATGTAGGGAAGATGGAGCTAAGTAATAGATAACTTGCCCATTTGGGAAAACATATTTCTGAAAATAAAATGTGATGGGAGTAGAAATGTTACAGATATCCATTGCAGATAGATGTATGGCATGTTAAACATTTTGGTCTTTACCATAAGTGCAATGGGAAATAACTTAAGGATTTTAAATGAGATGAAATAATCAAATCTGTACTTTGACACAAACCACCCTAATTGAAATGTGGACAATACATTGGAGGGGACATAGTAGATGCAAAGAGACTAATTAGGCTTTTTCAGATGAGATGATAACATCTTGGACTAGAGTGGTGAAAACATAGCTATAAATAAGGTAATAGAACAAGAATGTGTAGAGGGTAAAATCAGTGGTAGTTGAAGATTAATTGAGAGTAGCAAAGTGAAAGAAGGAGAAAAGAAAATCAGCTTATGAGGAAAACCATGATTGTGATCTTGAGTATGTTGTCTGTGGGGTGCCTCAGAGACATCCAAGTGGAAACAATGAATAGGTGGTTGGATATATAGAGAGAGTTCATAGAAGCTGTACAAGCTGGAGATGTAATTTGCGAAGACAATTATCAATTGCTGTTAGTGAAACCCATGAGTATAAATGAAAGTAACTACAGTGATAAGAGGGCTACAAATGAGCCTGGAGGAAATTCAATGAAATAAATAAATGTTTACGTGGTTTGAGCCAGACTCAGACTGATCCTACTCATTTGCTCAGATTTCCGTGTCTCTCTTCTTAGTTGTACATCTTTCTTTTGTAGACCCTCACCCACAGCATGCTTCCTGATTTGACCCTTTTAATGGAAATATTTTCACAGAGTATTTTAAATTGCTACATGAACAACAAATTACAAAGATTGAATATACACTACAGAGGTTATTGTTGTAATCAAAGCCAGCAATAGAGTTAATCAGGTGCAAATTTTAATGCTATGCAAAATTTTTATTAGGCTGCATACTAAGTAGTCTTAAATGGTAAGCAGTTCACCAAAATGACTGCAATCAGTGTTATTATTGCAGATAAACCAAATCAACTTTTCAGTTTTTCTCTTTTTACTTGATCATTTCTCCAGTATTTGTCATCTTTGTTACTGCTGACCTTTTTCCCTATGCATTGTTCTAGCTCAAGTGTATACACGTACACATACATACCATATTATTCATCGGTGGCTAAAATTATCTTGCCCTGGTACTCTCTTATTACAGTATAATAGATTAGACTGGGTAGAAGCAAGATAACAACCCCAAAATCATAGCAGCATAAAACATCAGCAGTCTATTCATAGTTAGATGATAGATGATAGGTAGATAGATGATAGATAGATAGATAGATAGATAGATAGATAGATAGATAGATAGATAGATAGATCGATCGATAGATCGATCTGCTGGGTGGCTCTACTCCCTGTTTTCTTTGCTCTGGAACCCAGGCCAATGAAGCAGTCTCTATTTTGAATCAGCACTGGTCATGTGGCAGATGGGACAGAGAGAGAATGGATTGCCACATGCCCCTAGAACTTCTCAGAAGTGACACCTACCACTTCCACTAATTTCATAGGCCAATGCAAGTTGTACAACTAAGCAATGAGGCAGGAAAGATAATGCTTTCCCAAAGAGAGCAACAAATATTTTGAAAAATAATACATTCTATTATTGCCCCCTTCTGTAACTACTCCTTTGAGCCCTAGCCCTGCGGGTATTTTACATTTTCACTTACTGTCATCTCACCAGTCCTCTCCAGAATCCTCATACCAGATGGGTTCTAAAGGAACTACACCCTGCTCCCTAAATCTGCTGTGTCCTGGCCACCGGGTGATTTGTGACAGCAGAAATTCTGGGCTATGAAGATAAGATTTGGCTGCCCAGCAATCATCAAATGTGGAAGTGGAGGTGGTGGTGGTGGTGGCAGTGATGGCAGTGGTATATCAGAGGAAAAAACATAAAGCAGTGAAGACATAGATGAGGAGAGAGAATAAATTGAGAGAGAGGTCATGGTTAATGTTTGGGGTCAGTGCTAAGTGACAACAGGTAGACTATCCCTTTATAGTCCAAAATAGCCCAAAATAACTAAAATATTTATTTTTAGGACATTTCTAGGTACAATATGAATTTAGGGATAAACAATATTTTTCATATTTCACATATTCCAGCAAGTATTGGAGGTAATGTTCAAACCCACATTAGTCTATACCACCTAACCATGGGTTCCCTATCACCATCTGCTCCCCACTCATTACTATGCCTGTTGGATTCCATGTCTGCCCCCGCAGATTTATTTTATTTACACTGCACCCCTTTTCCCTGTACCTGCATTCCCCAGGAAGATCTATTTCTCTAGATCATGTCTCTGAGATTGCTCTGATGAGATATAGATAACCATCTCATGGGATAAAGCAAGGCATGTTGGGTATGGAGAAGGGCATGGTTCACATCTCTTATCACACCAGTGAATAATTTCTATCAAAGAGTAATAGCGCTACAGACCAACACCTGCTTTTCTTGGGAGGAGTCTCAGAAAACAATGAGGTCTTGGGACCCAAAAGTGGGAAAAAACATTCATGAATATTAAAAAAAAATTCAGAAAGGGAGGCCAAGCAAACACTTATCTTACTAACAAGACCATTTTCCTGGCTGAGACTGGTTATTCTGTGTGTGTGTGTGTGTGTGTGTGTGTGTGTGTGTGTGTGTGTGTGTGTGTGTTAAAGGAAAATGTTCTATGAGAGTGTTGCAGGCAGTATAATATGTAATAGACTAGGGTGCAAAGCAAGAACAGGACCTTGAACACTAGATTGGTCACTGAGAGTCAGACATTCTCTTTGGCCAGTTTCTTGCTGTGCTGCCTGGTTTAGTTTTTGACTGACCTTAATTCTAAAATCCTTTAGTGGTCCTGTTAATGCCAGTGCAGCCTACTTAGAGTTCTTATCTAACCCTGTTAGTGTTTTCTCAGGGGCTCTGCTTCCTGCAGATCCTGTGTTTGGTGTATACAGGATAATTATGAAGGGGACTGGCTTTTGACAGCTCAATTTGTGGCTTACGTATGACACTGACAATTCTCAGATTTGTCTAGTATTTCCGTCTGAAGCTGTTTTGACCCTAACCAATTAATTGTCCTTTTCATGTACATAGATAGGGGACCTGAATTTTCATGTAATTAGATCCCTGGGACAATAAAATATGATAGATCCATTTTATACTTTTGTTGGATATGTCTCCTCAAGAGATTAGTTTATAAAAATACTAGAAAATCTTAGAATTACTATGTCAAAATACTCCCATCAGTTGGATCAATTTCTGTCAGTATCAAGTCCTATTTCTCATTGTTTCTGTAATATTGTCCAATTAAGAACAATGTGAAACAAGAAATGCACAGAGACGCTGACTCTCATTTTCCTCAGAAGCAAAGGTCAGTGTTCATTTCATCTAATTTCACTTCTCTGGGTCTGAAACCTAATGCTGCCATGCAATTGAGTGTTTGAGTTACACAAATGAAGTTCCTTGGCCATAAAAATCTAAAATGATCAATGGTGGATTTCAAATTAATTTTTAAAGTGCTTTGGTTGCTCTAAGTTATTAGAACATTGTGTCAAATCATCTTTTTTTGAAACAGACATTATCTTTCTAATTTCCCATCAATTTTTATGCACTCATCTGTTGATCAGCTGACCTGTTGATTTATTTTAGAAAATCGCTAAGTAGAGCACAGGCATTTTACAATTAAGTTTCCATCAATTATATTTCATATTGTTATCCAAATGGTCAAAGCCATTTTTCTTTCTGAATCTGACTGGATGCAGCTTTGTTTTCAGAGGTGCTAGTAAAGTTCCCTGAATACCTAGAGGGGTGGAATGATGAGAAAGTCACTTTCGAAAGCATACTAGTGTCATCCTGAAAAAATTTGCCCAAACAACCAGACTACAAAGATCTATATTGTCAAAAAATTGAAAACAAAACAGCA
>NW_006441954.1:370837-429433 GCF_000325575.1 Pteropus alecto | reverse complement strand
AGTGTAAGTAACTATTTCTTATTTATATGTACCTGGATTCAGGAAACTCCTAAGGAACAACTTCCAAATATTAGCCATGAATAATATGGAAGTGACAATAGGCAAGCCACTGAGTTTCCACTGGGAGTGTGCTCAGGAGGCTGGGTCCAATCTCATCTCGTCATTTCTCTGATATTGAAGCTGAGGCCATCAAGGTCAAAGTTGTGTGGCTAGCTAATTTCAGATCCAGTTTAAAGCATAATAAAGGATTAAAAAGTCCATTCCAGCATCACAAAGGTCTTGATTCAAATCTCAGCTTAGCACTTATACATCATATAATATTCTATAAATCCCATAACCACCTTGAATATGTTTTCTCATTTTTGGATTAACATGAAAAAATATGTAAAACATCTGACACACAGGAGTAGCTAAATAAACATTACTTCTTTTCATTTTACTCCTTTAAGATCCATATAAAAGATTTTTTTAAATCTTTTAAATCTTTTAATTTTTAAAAATCCCTATTATCTTTGAGTTCAAAATCTTATATTTCTGTTTCAAATTTCTATCTCTGCCCTATTTTATATGTTAGTTTAAAGAGACTGTATTAAGCATAAGAGTATTAAAAAGAAAATCTAAATGAGATTAACTGTGGCTCAAACAATTATTTTCCCAGGAAATATTCTATTAAATTTCAAACCCAGCAGAGGAAGCAAAAAATGTATTTGCCCCAAAAGCATGTCACAGTATGTTCCCTTGGCCAATTTGGTGGGGCGATTGACCCATCGATGTGCTGGGCTTCAGGGAATAAGGTGGCCATTCTCACTCTGAGGAGCCAACTTTATCCCCAGCCCTTGAAAAGCCTAGCAACTCTACTTCATTTCTGATATTCTTCCATTACACCCACACCTCAGCATTTTATAAAATGGGAAGATTGCTCCAAACTAGAACTGATTCTTCTGGGATTCAGTTGGCTGTTTTATCTCATCCTGCCTGGCTCCACTGACCTCCCTTCCAATCTTTCCAATGCTCCTGGCACACCTGGGAAACAGACATACAAGGCTTAGGAAAAGTAACCGCGGATATCACCCTTTGGCTCAGGAACAGTTCCATATTCGCCCACCCCCTTATTTTAGACGCTGTCAATCTGTATCAGCATTCCACTCATGGACTTTACTCTAGCTCTCGCTTCTTCCATCTTTCCCTCTTTGCCATTGGATTTGTTAAATTTGACAGCTGCCTTTGGGACTGCCTTACCAGCTCAGACTTTGGCCCCATTAGGACCCTGCTTCTGGAATCTCCTTATTGGTATCAACACCAAAATCTTGCCTTCTTTTACAATCCTATTCCCTCATTCCCAACTGGGATAATAATGTAGCTAGCTTCTATGAGCTAATGTCAATGAAAGAAATAAACTAATAACAGTATCCTAAGATAAGCACATGTTCATCTCAGGGCTTTATACTTGTATTCTTTCTGCCCCCAAATATTCATGTAGATCACATCTTTTCAAATTCATACAGATTTATATACTTTACATAATCATATAGATTATGTCATTTCAAATTTCTACTCAAAGATCACCTCCTCAGAAAGGCCTCATTTGACAGCCTTTTAAAAATAGCATACCATTATGTACTGTATACTTGAAACTAATAATAAAATTAAATTAAAAAAATAGTACATACCACTCATACTCTTTCCTCTTACTCTGTTTCATTTTCTTCATAGCATTTATTCTGATCTGGAAATATGTATGTCCTTATCTCTTGTTTATCATAAAAACTAGAAAGTAAGTCCATGATAGCAGCAACTTTGTCCATTTGGTTGATCATCATATTCCTGGCACCTAGAACATCCCAATAACTAGAGCATCAGATAACTATTCGTGTAATCAATGAATGAACGACACTCAAGCCCATACAGCAGTGGCCATGACTATTCAATTGGAGAAGTCAGATAGTGAGTAACTGACCTGATTTGATCAGAGTAGACTAGGTGGTTGCATAACTCAAAGACAGATGATCAACCTTAATTATAAATAAGATACAATAGACAATTTTTAATTATTCTTATTAATAACTATTAGAAATTATCCTACTAGTCTGTTTCCCAATTCGCCCTTCCTCAGTGAAGAAATCCTGGCAACAAAATTAATTAAATCAGCTTTTTTCTATTACTTTTTTATTACCTGGCATAAATCATCATTTCCTACAGGGAAGTAGAAATCTGGCTACTTTCCAGGAAGCATTAAATATAATTCTGGCTCATCTGTTCGAATGAGTAATAAACATATATACTATTGTATGAAATGTCAAGATTTATAGTTTCTCAGACTCAATAATGATTTCCACTTTCTTTGAATCAAATTCCTTTCCTTTGGTCAGTGTATCTTGAGAGTTGTCTTACCAGTCACCAATATCTGCTTTCATTGGGAGTCAAAATTAATAACTATGGATCTGTCTTCCCATGGTTTCTGGACATTAGGACAGAAGGCCTCCTATCAGGGCAGATGCTCCTACGCTGGGGGAAGCTCTGGCCTGGCATGGGCATGTAGGGGGCTCATAGAATCCCATTTACAGATGCACAAATCCTTCCTTTGTGGGCGATTACTTTTTTACATAAATTGTCTTCATCTACTCAAAGATGTGTCATTCTGTTAATCATTGCATTGGAGAATAGGGGCCAATGGTATATATAACATAAATTGTAAGTATTACGGCTAAAGACATAACACCAGGTAAATTTTACAACATGGTAAAACAACCAGCAAATCTATAAATCGGGGTTCTATATGCACATGTAGATTTCACATCTTTTGTGGAAAAAAATCTGTAATCGATTTAAGTAAGGTACGTAAAAATTAGAGGTGTTCACATGCACACAAAGACTAAATCAATTCTGTGTTTTGGTTATATAGTCTCATCTACTCAGCATAATTATTTTTATCTAGGTAAGAATTTCTGAGTTGAAACAACCAATTGGTTATAACCATCAAAAATATGATGTGGAATTAATTGGATGTTGCCCCATGGGAAAAAACAAACAAACGAACAAAACAAAACAAGAGAGGAAATTGTTTAGTGAAGCATGGCATTCTTCATGGTTATTCTACACATTAACCATCACATCCAGGATTCTGGAAGAGGCATACGTTGAGGGAAAAATAGCAGCAATCTTTCAGAAGGGAATGTAGCATTTATTTCCTGGCAAAGACAAAAATTAGGCTGCAAGGACTTAGAAGACAGCTCCCCAGCTTTTTATTTTTATTTTTTGGTTCACATTCCTTTCAATACTTGGTGGAAAAATCTCCTTTAAAGGAATTACTTACTCTAGGGAAGAGACTTTATAAAGTTTTACCAGGTGATCAGTTTAGAAAGTTATTCTGGGGGGCTAATACTCAAATTATTTTGAAGCATGTATTTAAATGGTATATTGACAGGAATTAAGTATTCGAGTACAGGAAAGTTAACGAATTCTAAGAGTTGCCTGCGTTGTTACACTTGCTGCTCGATATGTACAGAGGCAGGAAGAATCTTAATTCTCTTGGTTGTGAGAGGGTATTTAAATGTGTAAAAGCTCTTTTCTCTTTCAGTGGCCCATGTAGAGACTTAGCCCTTCGAGCTAGAGTGTCTCATAACACCTTAGAGACATCACGCAAGAGGATGTTCAGCCTGAAGGACAGACCCTTTAAAACAGCTTTGCCTTCTAGGCGTGGCCATCAGGGGCACTCCAACTGGCAGAACCACCTCCTCTTCCATTTGAGGGCAGAAAACGCAGGATCTGGAGAGCCCTCTGCTGTCCGTACCTGTGTTCCTCACTCTCCACCTGCTGGGTTGCTATCAGAAAGGTAAAAAAAAAAACATGCTGTTATGTTGTCTTTTGTGTTAAAACCTTTCACAACTCCCACTGAAGGACTGGGATTCAGGGGTGGAGGGGACATTCCCTGCTGTGAATCTGGAGCAGACACTCCCTTCAGAACTCTATGCTGTTGTACTCACCTTGCGCTTCAGCTTCTGGAGAGGCCTAGTGGGTTAGCTGCTCTCAGGATCGGGGGAGTGATGTGGGGATATGAGAGCCTGGCCACTTACCTCCTGATGGAAAACCTCTGCATGTGACTTAGACTCCAGAAACATTGGCAACTAGGCCAGAGGTTACATCTCTGCTGGGCTCCCACCATTCCTGATCCTATTGCTTCCCTCCATTTGGTTTATCTCAGGGCCTGTTTCTAGCGAACCTGACCTAAGACAAAACCATTTCTAGCCAGTACCAGGACAGACGAGAGCAGATTCAACTGAGAGGTTGAATATGTCCCTTTGGAAGAATCCGTAAAACACCCCAGGAGAGAAGGATCCCACCAAGCTGACCACATGGTTTCTAGGGTCAAATGCAACCTCTGAGACTCGACTTCACTGGAAACCAAATGAGCAACAGCACCCGGATCTGCACTACCACACTCTTCCCAATGCAATGAACACAATCAGCGGGGCAAAAAAGACTGGGAATCAGGATTCTAGATGTGCCTCTGCTTTCTTGCCACATCTGAGATGTTCAAAATGACATAGAGATCAAGTACATAAGTTGGTTTTAAAAAGGTATGTTTTTTACCCCGTAGGAAATAAAGACAGATGAAGATAATAATATGTACGGTGATACCATATTTTCATCTTCTAGAATAGACAATCAGTATAAACTATAAAATCAGATTTGAGGTGAGAAGGATGAACCTGAACTTCTTCAGTAATTATATTTGTGCAGGTGTGTAAGGGCTGGTCTCTACAGCTTTGAACAGAGCCAGAGTGATATAGGAGACAGAGCATGGGTTTGGAAGGGGCCCCTGTGAAATGCCCCAATAGCGTTCTGCATTTCCCTTTCCAGCCCTACGCGCCTCTATAAACATCTAATTAACTATTTGAAATACTTTGTCGATTTTCTCTTCCTAGGCATAAGCTCCATGACAGCAAGAAATATGTGTTTTATTTCTTAAAATCCATTTTACCCCCTCACCCCAAATATGACTCATCATCAGAGCAGTTAAGAGCTCCCATCATTGGAGTCAGAAGACAAGCTCTATTGTCACCTAGCTGTGTGACCTTAGAGGAACTGAGGTTCACCTGCTCTGAGCCTCAGTTTCCTAATAAGTAAAATGGAGATTATAATAGTGCCTCTTTATAATAAATATTAAATTAAATTAAGCTTATAAGGCCCTTAACACAGTGCCTAGAACATCAGAAGCACTTCATAAATGATTGCTATTATTATAATTTTAATAATTTTACTGCATCAAGACTGTTTTTCCCAACACTGAACTAGAGATATTGAGCTTGAGTTCCTGTTTACAATAGTCACACTTATATGAGAATATTCTTCCCCATACCCCTCTATCATCTCTTCCCTTTTGATGATGTTTTTACTGCATCAAACCAGAATCTTCCAACTTAATTTGGAAGATTAATTTATGTTTCTAAATACAGCACTTACTTCTCCAGCACATTTACCTCCAGGTAACAAGATTTGTGGAGGTCATCTGAGTGGGCAGCTCTCAGTGCAATGCACATTAGCAGACCGTAGTGGCCCCGAGGCTGTCCAGACTTGTGATTTACAAGGTGCAGTGTGGAAGGCAGGGACTGCAGCTCTGAGCCCAGACACTCCCCAAGGGAATTTAAGTAAATGGCAGCAGAGCTTGGAGCTGAGCCTGAATCTCAATTCCTTACCCTTGGACCAGATCACACCTCTGTGCAGCATTCCCTCTCCCTGAACCCTTTACCCGATCACGCTCATTCATCTCCTGAGTTTCTGCAGCTCTGCCCAGTACTAAAAAGGAAACTATCTCAGGCCTGACGCTGGTGTGGGACTGTCAGATTCAGAAGCCCCATGCTCACCTGCAGAACAGCAGCCTTAGAGTGAGCATCTTCCTCTTAGACCTTGTTCGCCAAGCCCAATTGCATTATTTTTGGTTGTGAACTTGCTGCACTGCAGGCTCCATTGTCCCTTTCATTATCGGTGAAGATTTCCTGAGAAGATTCATTAACTATTGACCTAGAGGTCTGCTATCAATTTGGTGCCACAAGAATACAAACAAAGCCGAAGGATTTTTAGGCCGATTTGATTATTAGTGGTCTGAAAACATGTAATTGAGTATATTTACCTAGCATACATGGGGAGGAATTATCTAGCCATGAATCCCATGTTATTCAGGATATGCTTTCTGAGGCAGATCTTCTTATTCACAGCTCTGATTGAGAATGGGCTCTATTATCACTGCAAAAGATTACTCAGGGATCAAAATATTAACTATTTAATTCAACAGAGCATAGCCCTGATTTCTTAGGATATGGTGTTTTTCAATAAAGTTTTTGAGAACTGTCAAGGCAATTGGAATTTAAGCCTTCTGAAATATAAAGTAGTATATGTCAACCATTAGATAACTTTAATTTTCATTCAGTACCTCCTACTGTTCCATGATTCAGCTTCTGTTTCATCCTCATGACTTGAAGGACTACATAGACATTAAGGAAGCCAGAACAATACTGGCCACATGCTTGGAGGAGTTCATGAAAAATTCAAAACTGGGGTATTATCCTCATTCTACACATGGAGAGAATACAAGTAATGGTTTTAAACTGAGCAGTTAAATTCCCATCATTTTTACAGTGCTAATTTGTGTGATTTCTGTCATCAGCTTCTGATCTTAACTATTTCTAAAGGGTTCAAAAGTAGCCTTTTCCAAAGGGGTTTCTGCAAAACACTAGTTTAAAATACACCTTTGCTCCCCCTTCAGACAAATACTCCAGATAAAAAGCGCTACTTAGTTAAACAAGCTTTAGGGCTGCCATATTTTATATGCTGTGATTGGATATCCATAATTCATTTCATAAATTAAAGACTGTGAAGCCTTTTAGTGAAGAAACCTATTTAATTTTGGATTGCCCAAATTCATTTGACAAGGAACCTTTTATTGAGTTACACTTACAATGTACTACAAAACCAAATTCAGAGAAAGCTCCTTTAGGACATATGCTCATCATTTACTTTAATGTGAAATAATCATCTCTCCACTCAGCATTCATGGGAAACACTTGAAGCATCACTGAACAAGTAAGCACTTAATCTTTCTTTGACAAATGGATTTTAAAAACAAAGGTCTTCTTTTTAATTCAGTCTGTTGTGATGAAGGTAAAGTTTCTATATCCACATTGTCTGCACAGATAGCAGGAACCATCTGCTGGGCTCGGTGGTAGCTGTTTCCATTCTCATACTTCCTTTCCCGAGTGATGTGTGGGTCCAGGATATGACTCCTTAGAGCATGTCTATAATTACCGTGGCTACTTCTGAGCAGGTACTGCATGCATGCACCTGGTACCACTCTGTGGCTCCACAGCCAGCCTCATAGATCACAAATGTCTTAGATGACTCTCCTCTTTCACTGATATAATTGGATCCATTGCTCATCTGTTATACCCAAAGTAGAAACAGAAAACAGGCCATCTGTTCCACCTTTCCAAGTTCTTTCTTGGCATGAGACATGGTCTGAGCTGTTCATTGTTACCATGGTAAGGTGCACCCATGATAATAATGAACTGTGTGGCCTTGGAGCTGCCCACTTAGCTGCCTGAGTGACAGTCAGCACAACTTCATTAGTTAGAGGGGCTGTTCTTACCCAGATCTGAGAAGGAAGAGCTAATGCTTTGTATTTCCTGGATCACTTTCCTTGGCCTCATTTAATGCATTTTATAGCCCATGTGTCCTCTGCAAATAGCTGGATCTGTTTTGCCCAAGTGATCTTAGATAATTAAGATCATTCTAAGTCAAATGGAGTGTTGAAACACATTGTTAGTAGACCTTGAGCACTGTTAATGGCTTGTTACCTCTGATACTGTGTAATAGGGTGTGCATTGCTCTGTTCCATTTCACTGAAATGCCCACGCTGGGGCTTTTCCTTCTACACCACCTCTATCTCTGTGTGTCAAGAAACTGCCATCCACACACAGCCCTGTGATCCAGGTGTCATAAAAGTACACTAAACTGATGAGAAAAAGATGAGAGTACTCAGCAAAGCCTTGAAAAACCATCTGGCTGACTAATCCATGGACAAGGTGAGGTGCCGCAGCTGTTGAGAAAAAACTCACCTCCCATAGCAGTGAGACAAATAACAAGTGTGTCTCCGCCACCCAGGCTGTATGCATCCTCCTTCGAATGGTACACGTGGTCTGAAGGTCTGGCTGAGCTACCTTCCTCCACCTCCTCCTCCCTAAGAGGATGTGCCTGGTTCTAAGCAGCAGAAGCGACCCTCTCCACCCAGCTGACACCAGCTGATTCTGACTAGCAAATAGTTGTCCTAAATATATATGAGCTAACAGTTAATGAGCACTTACTATTTGTCAGGTACTTTATTAATGCCTCACATATATTCTCTAAGTTTATCTTACCAATAACTACTTTAGGAGGTTGCTCTTATTCCATTTTATGTTTTAGAAAATTCGGGCTTGGAGACTTTCATTTATCCCAAACCATACAGCCTTTGATTAGTAAAGCAGAAATGCAAATCTATGTCTTGGTGATCCCACAGGCCACATGTGTAACCTCTTTACTATGCTGCATGACCCTATACGGCCTGTCCCCAGAGTTCACATATTTCCAGATACCCTATCACTCAGTTGCTATACCTATGGATTGTGTGTTCTATGTGCCAAAATATTTTCCTGACTTGTTATTATCTTCACTTCTGTGGCTGCCCCACCCTCATGGACAGAACTTTTTCCAGGCCATAGCACTTCCTGACAGCCCCAGCCTGCTCTTGTCGACCAAATTAGATCCAGTCAAACCCAGAGTTATGACACCCTTATTTACTACAAAGATATGCTTGAGTTGGAAATAAGCATGATGCGTAAGAAGCTAGTCACAGAATACCGTGGGCCACTGCCCTTAATAATGACTAATAATTCTTACTTTTGTGTAACACTTTACACAGATGGCAAAGCAATTTAATATGCTACCTCTTTTAATATGAATGGCTAGTTCAGAGTTCAAATTGCAAAATGACTCTGCAAGAGAACTAGTCCATATACAAAATAGCACTTGGGACACTCTCTAGCAAGAAGGAAAATATTTACACCAGCAATAAAGTACATTTAAAAAATATATAAACAATAATTTAAAAAATAGTTTTAATTTTTTAATAAATGTAAAATACAAATTTTAAATCTATAAAAGTAGTCAGTGGGCTTTTTTAAATTTTAATTCAAGGGTTATTTTTATTCATTGATTAAATAGAGACTTATACAAATTCAAATATGAAGTATGAACAGTTGGCAAATTCATTAAACCTGATTATGCTTCCACTTCTCTTTCCCAAAAGTAACCAACTGTTTGAGAAAGTAGCAACCTTAATTACTGCTAATTGTTAATTGCAAATACATTTGGTCTTTCATAAACATGGAATGTTTGCATTTCACAGGTCTTCTATTTCATAACCTGAGGCAAGTCTCCATTAACATTTTTTTAAAGCAGAATAATTAGAAAAGGCAGTGGTTTAGCAAATAACCAAATAATTACCTTTGGTTAAAAGTACTTTTAGTCCCAATTTGGAGATGTGCTGTTATTCTTTCCTATAGCGGACATTAACCTCCAAATAACCTTCTGCTACATCATTTAGTAAACTACATGTACTGACTGTTTATCTGCATCAACATTAATGTATATACATCTAAATGTCCTCTGTCAAATCCCAGAGCATCCTGGTCAGGCCCGCTACAAGTTGTATTAGGTTGGTACTCACTTGGTTACTCCCACTCGCAGCATCTCTTCAGCAGCCTATTTTCCTCATGGCTAGTTTTTAAGATTTATCTATGGAATTATTTTGAATGCCTCTTTTTACTACTTGGAAGCTTCATTGGGGACCCCAAGATCATTCTCAAGTTCAGTGATTCCATAGAAGGACTCACAGAACTAAGAAAGGCTATTCTACTTATGTTTATGGTTTATTACAGTAAATGAATATTATTAAAATGAATAAAAATGAAAGGTACATAGAGAAGAATCCATAAAGGTACATAGAAAAGCCAGTCTGAGTTTTCAGGTACTTTCTGCCACTGGAGTCATCACTGGATAGTACTTAATTCTGCCAATCTGATGAGTTCACTCTTTACTGTTACAGAAACTTACTGAACAAATTTTTTTTTAAATATTGGTTTAAACTTCTCTATTTAGCTTTATGTTGTTTATCTTTATTGATTCAAGAATGCAGTGGGCCTGTAACAGTTCTAGAAGCTACAGATACAAAGAAGATAAAAATGTGGTAGATTTAGAAATTTTAAAATGCCCCTAAATAACTCTTCTGAATTAGAGTGGGCAGGGGACACTAGAGAAATTATTATTGGATGGCTATTAAATTATAGAACCATGAATAAATTTATTGTAGATAAATCTCATTGTTTTACAACCAAGATTTTTTTTTAGTCATGTCACATACATCTTATAGAACAAAGAAGTCCTTTGTGTAACTAATATGTCTTATACAACTGTACTTTATTTGATGGAACTCTTGTGAAAGAGGAACAGGATACAGCAGAAAGAGCATAGCATCAAGGTTTCTAGATCTGCCACTTAATAGCTGTGGCTTGGTTGAAAAACTCACATCTCTGTATTCTACTTTCCTAATCCACAAAATTAATGCCTGGACTGTGTGGCTCTTATGATTTATGGCTATTAGTGCTGTTCACCAAATGATCCTGGCTCTCCGCTTTCTGGGGATCTCATAAAATTGCATCCCTTGAAGTTTTTCTTTAGTCACTGAAATGTGAATGGAGGTGACATGTGCTACTTCCAGGTAGACATTTTAAGAGCTAGTATATTATTTGCTGTGTATCATACCCTCTGCCGTGGCGACTAACCATGGAAGCATATTTTGACATGGAAAGCCCATTATCCTGATACCCTGATAAAGAGAGATTCTTGCCAAGCCATGTTGAACATATGACTCGAACACAAAATAAACCTATATTGTTAAGAACCACTAAAATTTGGGTGCTGTTTGTTGCCAAAGAAAGATAACAGAAACATTAACATCCTCATTGATCTATCTCTTCAGTCCCCATCCCATTCTCCATTGTTCATAATGGGCAAACGGCCATCAGAAGTCACTCCTGTGATTCATTCTCACCCCAACCCTCTGAAACCCTGTAGGATCCTGCCAAAAATTATAGTTATGTTCATCCTCATTATATAGTCTTGAATGCTCCATTCTGAAAGGCTAAAATTTTCAGGGGCTACCTTGTGCAATAATCAAGATGTTCAATGCTCATATTCTTTTCAGATATCTTGGCTTCTCTATCTCTTACCCCAAAATCCTGATTCTTAGGATGGGAGATCTTCAACTTCTACCCTATCCAGTTGACCCTCATTGCTGCTAGCTCTATTCTATGAGTTTTCTAAGGCTGTCTCACAGAGCATCACTTACGTAGTGGCTTAAAGATAGAAATTTATTCTCTTCTGGAGGCCAGAAGTCCAAGGTCAAGGTGTCAGCCACATTGGTTCCTTCTGAAGACTGTGAAGGAAAATCATTTCTTCTTGCTTCTGATGATTTACTGGCATTTTTTCTCATTTCTTGGCTTGTAGAAGCATCACCCCAATTTCTGCCTTAATGTTCACATGGTATTCTCCCAGTATGCTTGTCTCTGTGTCCAAATTCCCCATTTTTGTAAGAATACCAGTCATATTGGATTGTGGGCCTACCCTACTCTAGTATGACATCATATTAACTAATTATATCTGCAGTGACCCTGTTTCCAAATAGTCACATTCTAAGGTACTGGGAGTTTGTACTTCAATGTATGAATTTGGAAAAGGGAATACGATTCAACTCATAGCACCCACTCTTTTCTAGATCTACTGGGAACACATTTTTCTTAAATGACCCGGTCCTGTATCTAATAATCCTGTCATTACCATCATCCACATCCAAAGTCATAACCTTCAGACTTCTTCTAGACTTATATTCCTCCTTGGATCTTGCATCTTGCTGAAACTAAATGATTTTATAATTTATAACAAAGTATAACATACTTTACCATAGAATTAATTTGTTTACCCAACAAATATTTACTTTAGTGCCTACTTTTATCTACTGGTTATTGAAAGCATCCTCTCTTCCTTAGGAGCTCACAATTTAAGTAAAGAGCAAATCTATATACAATTAAGAAAAAGACTCTTTTTCATAGTTAATGTCATGTAACCCTCAGACAAGTTCTGAGAAGGTCATTATTACCACTATTTTACAGATGAGAGAAAAGGGAGGTTCAGTAAAAAAGCACAGAGATGTCACTGAGACCCCAAAATTCAAAAAGTACAGAAGAAAGTGACAAAAGTGACACACACACAAAAAAAAACAGAAAAAGTAAAACCCAAGCTGGACACCAGATGGAGAAAACAGAGGAAAAATTTAGTACCAAAAGAATTCTGTTAGAAATGCAATCCCCAGTTATAACACAGTCTTTATGGGAAAAAATAATCCATCTTAAGACACTCTGGTGACATTGTAATGATTTCCAGAAACACAGCATGGTCATTTCCTTGGCAGTTTCCAGTGAAAGAAAAGCCTCCCCATAAGAATTCTTATTCTTAGGATAGAAGTAAATTAACTGATGGACAATCTCTATTTTGTATGGTGTTAAGGACTGAATTATGTTTCCCCCCCAAACTTCATATGTCGAAGTCCTAACCCTTAGTACCTCAGAATGTGACCATTTGGAGGAAAGACCTTTACAGAGATAATTAAGGTAAAATGAGGTCATTAGGTTGGGCCCAGATCCAATGTGAATGGTGTCCTTATAAGAAGAGGAAGTTTGACACAGACATTTATAGAAGGAAGACCATGTGAAGAGACAGAGAGAAGATGGTCACCTATAAGAGAAGAAGAGAGGCCTGGAACAGATCCTCCTATCACGGCTCTCAGGAGAATCCAGTCCTGGTGACACCTTCATCTCTGACTTCTAACCTCCAGAACTGTGAAGAAATATATTTCTGGTGTTTAAGCCACCCTGTCTGTGATACTTTGTTATGGCAGTCCTAGGGAAAAAAATATCTGTGCCTAATGTATTTGGTCTTCATTCCAGTTCCTGGCACCCTTAGCATTTCCAAAGTAATGAGAGCAGAAAGGTCTTTTGTTATGTTGATGAGATGACTGTTGAAGGCCCCGGGGTAACCAAAAGTGGAGACTGGTTGCCATGGTAACCGACTTCGTGATTAGAGGATTGGAACTTTTGGCCCCACTCCCAGCCCCTGGGGAGTGGAGAGGGGTTGGGAATTGAGTTCCATCGCCAATGGCTAATGATTTAACCAATAACTTCTATGTTATTGGTTATGTATGTATTTAACCAATAACTTCTAATGCAGCTTCCATAAAAACCCAAAAGGACTGGATTCAGTGAGCCAGAATGCATCCATATGCCTTTGTGCAGGGCCCCAAACTCCACAGGGAGCAGAAGCTCCTGTGGTGTGAACTTCATCTTATGCATCTCTTCATCTAGCTGTTGATTTGTATCCTTTAATATCCTTTATAATAAACTGGTAATCTAGTGAGTAAACTGATTTTTTGAGTTCTATGAGCGGCTCTAGCTAATTAATCAAACCCAAGGAGGAGGTTCTGGGCACCTCTGATTTATAGCCAGTCAGTTAAAACCACAGGTAACAACCTGGATTTGCATTGGCACTTGAGGTGGAAGGCAGTCTAGTGGGACTGGGACTTTAACTTGTAAAATCTGATGCTATCTCTGAGTAAATAGTGTCAGAACTGGGAAGAAAGTTAATTTGTGCTACGGCACCACAGCAGTAGGAAGACAAATTAAATGGAAGAACAAAAAAAGCAATAGGTGAGAAAATACAAAGAAAAAATAAATTTGAGAAGCCGGGAGGAAAAGAAGAAATCTTTTAAAGAAACATAAAAGGCTAGGAACACGAAGATGGAATCCATCTTTCTAAGAAAGGGCCTGAACATCTCTGTGACATGAACTAAGGTAGTTCTAGAGACTGGTAACGTTCTGCAGTGTTTATATGACATGCCAGTTTATTATCTTCCTATCTTGTGAAATTTTAATAAAACTATTACAGAAGTGATCATTAATCTTAATTTAGATGATAAGTTCACATGCTAGCAATTTAAAATTACAAGAATACAAATGAGTTTGGTCATCATAAAACTGTGGTTAAAGATATATGATTGACCGGTTTTGAATCGTAACTCCATATCTTCCTAGCTGTGTGAACCTGACCAAATTGTGAAAGCTTTCTATGACAATTTCCTCATATATAAAATAGAGAAACAATATTACCTTATCCATAGGGCTGTTAAAATCAAATGAGTTAATAATACAAAAACTTCTGAGAATGATGCCTGAAATATAGTGAATACGTATGAATGTTTATCATAAGCATCATCGCCAGTACGAACTGCAAAGAAATTAGTAAACACTAGGCAATAATCTTGTGTGTCATTTCTTTTGGCAATGTTACCCTGTGTCCCTTTAATGTCCAAAGTATTTGAGGGGAGCAGATTGCATGGAGAGAGGCAACATTTTAATAATTTCAGTGATGAAAATGAACAAAAAAAGTATAATTGAAGGAAAGTTTTCCTCAGATTAATAGAATACAGTTATGAATGATAGAATGAATGACCTGGCCATATATACCTGCCTCATTCTCTGAAATACCTCCTTTAAAAACTGAGAATCCGCCATTGTGAGCTTGGATTTCAAAAAGAAAGAAACGAATTCTTATTTTTTAGCTTACAATTCATTTTCCATTTGAAATGCTTTTTTCCCCTTGTTTTGGAATTTCATTACAAATGTCGCAGAAATTTTGCTTATTTTAAACAAGCCCAAGTATTTAGCCTTTGTTCGTGGAGAGGGCTGATTGCTACTCAAATCATGTGCTCAACAGGAAACAGGCATTGATGTGGTGATAGCCACTGTGGAGTCATAATTATAGCCAAGCTTGGGCGTCCATTTGCTGTGGGCCTGCAGACATCCAAAGCAACATTAACCACAAAGGACAACGAATGCTAAGTGGCTGTACTGCTAAGTGTAGAAAGATGCTGGAAGAAAGGGAGATGGAGCAACCTTGTACGTGTTGGATGCTTTGGTCTGGGGAATAGTTACTGGGCAAGCCTCATCTACCACATTTGAGATGAAAGTGGGCTGGAGCCCAGTAAAGATCAGCTTTAGGAGAAATGCCTGTTCATTGTTCTCTGAAATTATAATAATAACTAAAAATGGAGTATTTTGCTATGTGCCACATTGAAAAATTAACTCTTTAACGTGCATCATCTCATTTGTGCCTCATATCAATCCCATGTTGTAAATACTATTCCCACAATTATTTTAAAAAACAAATCTTGGAGAATTCGAATAAATTTTCCTAGGTGATATAAATAATAAGGGACAGAGGCAAGAATTGAAACTAGGTGTCTGACATCAAAACCTCGGCTCTTAACCATGGGCAACCTCGCCTTTACTCTGTGTCACCCACCGGATCTCACCTGGGCTGTTCTTTCTCTACAATGCAGCCAGTTTTCATGTTTTCATCCTGACTGATGTCCAGCTCCAAGCATATTTCTTCTCTGCATAGGACATTTTGATGGACACCCATTTTGATAGACACCCATTACCTCCCAAACTCCATAGCCTGGTCACTAAGCCATTCCGATTTGACTCTCCAAAGTCATTGGATAGGCGCTGGGTTCCAAGCAAACCAAATTTGCTTCTCTCAGTCATGATACACAAGTCCCTGCCTCTCTGCCTTCGTCCTGACTGCTGCCTTAGCCTGGACTCCACACACACATCTCCCTTGTTCAACCACCACCATCACCACCACCACCACCACCACCACCACCACCAACACAACAATGGGCACTATTTTTTGAGTCCTTTCTGTGTATCAGCTGTTGCAAACAGCCTTCTAGTACCTACCCTGTGAGGTAGATAATATTACTTTTTCAGTTTTATAAGAGAAGTTCAGGCTCAGCAATGTCAAATCCACGGTCCGACAGCTAGTAAGTGGGCTGGGGAAGATATGAACTCACTTGGCTATTGCCAGAGTCTGGGTTCCCAGCCACTACACTGCACAGGTGAACAATACCATGCCCAGGCTTTGAATCTTCACACATGTGCAAACCACTTTGTGCTCAGCATTCCTGATCCCCTAACAAGAATCAACCATCAGCTCCTGCTTCCCACAAGAACCCACACTGTGTGCCACTATTACAAAAAGTACTCCACTCTGTTGCACTTTAGTTGTGTCTCTCTCCCACAAGATGAGCTCTGCTTGAGGCCATGCCATTCATCTTGTGTCCTTCATGAACTTTGTACCATATCTGAAGCTCAGCGAGGGCTTACTTGATGTGTGCTGAATTCATTCAATTGCTGTTTGTTGAGCTCCCACAGAAATGATCTCACACCTGCCCGCAAGCTCCCCGGTGCAATTGTTCTTATCCTTTTTTGGTTCATACCTCTCTTGGAGAAGGTGATAAAAGCCATGCATCTTTACCACATAAAGGTGCAAAAGCCAATAAAAATTTACATCCTTCTTTAAGTAGTTCATGGATTGTGGATTCAGAGTCTAATTGATTTGAATTCAATTATTAGTGAATTGAATTGTTCTTGTTATTTCCTTTTTTCGAGTTATAAAAATCAAACTCAGCCTTGCTTAGACAAAAGATTTTTTCCTTGTAGCCTAGAGAGTCCAAGAAACGTTTATGTTAAAAAAAAAAATAGATGTGTGAGCTTGGCTTATGGAACAAATGGAACCAGAGATTCCAGTATTACCAGGATATGCTTCTCTCTGTTGATCAGTTCTAGTGTCTCAAACTCACTTCCTCCGCAGATTGGAAAATAAGCTGCTGACAGGTCCTGTGCCAGAGAGGAACTGCCCCTTCTCTCTTCTAGTCATAATTTAAAAAAAAAAAAAAAATTCAAGAAAGTATTTTGATTGGCCAACTTAAGTAACATGTCAACTCCAAGAAATTGGTAGTTGGAGAGAAAAGCTCCACCCAAAATGGTGTTCTTCCCATAAGTAAAGAGTGTCACCTCAGTTTTTCTCGCCTCCAACCCCTGGGCACCTGTTTCTCACGTGCAGCCCTGTCATCCTCTGCAACCTCTCCTCAGCGGTTCTCTAAGCATCCAAACTTCTTTGCTTTCTTGGCCTTCATTCCAGCACCATCAAAACTTGCCTGCTTTGTGCCACATCCTTTTAGGATCCAGCTCTTTGCTTTTTAAGGAAATAGCTAACTAATCTGGTGAAATGATCTGAGTCAGACTATTAAGGAGAAAAAATAAAATAAAATAAAATAAAAAACAATCGCTGGGCTCCCTCTCCTTCCTAGATAAGCTATTTTATCAGTGGACATTTATAATAATCACCTTAACCAATAGTAGTTCCAACACAGGGAGTTTTACCCTACACATCCCAGACTTAAACAGCATTGACTTTTAGAGCCAAGAGAGTCCCTCGAGATCATCTTGTCCAATCCTTCATTTTATAGATGAGGAAACTGAGGATTAGAGAGTCACTTATTTAAGTCACACAGCAAGCTACTTCCAAACACTAAAACAGAGCTTGTGCCCCTAATTCCCAGTCTAGTTATCTTCTTGCTTCACCATGATGCACAAAGGAAAAGTTTCGTTGGTCACAGGTCCAGTGGGGCTCACAATCACTGCATCTGGGTTGTTTCCTCACTGAACAAGTCCTGATTTCAATGTGCCCATAAAGGCATATAGAATATGTTGGTTTTATGGAAGACATGTGCTAGAGGTGTTGGGAGTATGAGCTCAGGAGCAGGGGAGCCTGCCTATGTTCATCCCTTAGCCTTACCACTTAACACGCTTAGATAGATGAATAGTTCTGGGCCTCGGTGACCTTATCCGTAAAATGGGTCCTCCTACCCCTTCTCTCTACAGGTCTTCTAAAGCAATAGTCCCGCTTAGCATTTGTTGTTCTTTTGGTTTGTGTTACTCTGGGTATCAGCAAGTCCAAAGCAAATAGATGCTTGTTGGGAGCTGAGCTAACTTGGCGAGCTCTGAGAAAAGTGGCACTAAACTATTTTAAGCACTCGGTACTTTCCGAGAAGGAAGCTTGATAGCGGAACAGAGAATACTGTGCTTCATTGTTCTGCAAGATGTGTGACTTGGCTGACCTTGGGTTTTGACTGCTGTTTTCTCATTGCGATGCTATAAGTAGTGTGTTGTAAATAAACTCGGGGCTGCAGTATTCACTGTACGCCCTCCCGACTCTATCTCTTGTCTCTGTCTTTTCTTTAATCCTCACTCCCCCTCTCAGGTACTGTTCACCTCAGCCAGCTACCTCCGGCAGATGCTCAACTAGCTATATGCCTTTATGGGCACATTGAAATCAGGACTTGTTCAGTGAGGAAACAACCCAGATGCAGTGATTGTGAGCCCCACTGGACCTGTGACCAACGAAACTTTTCCTTTGTGCATCATGGTGAAGCAAGAAGATAACTAGACTGGGAATTAGGGGCACAAGCTCTGTTTTAGTGTTTGGAAGTAGCTTGCTGTGTGACTAGTGGTACCTACTACATTAGGTTTTAGAAGAATCAATTAATTCATGAAAATCACTTAGAACAGTGTCTGATGCATTGTAAACATTCCATGAATGTAACAACTATAATGCAAATAAAATCAGAAAAAAAAAAGAGTCTTAAGGGCAAAGGCAATAAAAATATAATTTCCCAGAAGTCAAGTAATCTGAACACTCAATTATCTAGAACATTTTTATAAGAACAACACAAAGAAAAACTGTTATCAGGAATTTAGTTAAAAAAATAATAAAACAAACAATCCAATATAAATAAGCCTAAAATATTCCAAGATTTAGACCAATCTACTAAGTAGGCTCCCTGGATCTCCTGCCCTTTGCCATCAAAACTGACATTCAGAATAACGATTTGTGTCTCCTTAATCCTAAGTCCTCAAACACAGAATAATTATAATAATTGCTATCATTTGAGAACTGCTTGCCAGACAGCAGATGTTGTACTAAGTGTTTAACACACCTTATACACCATATAGGACACACATACACTCACACTCATTCATTTAATTTTCTTAACAACTTTGGGGGTAGGAGGTGTTATTCTAATTTTACAGTTCAAAGTATATTTTACAGATAAAGAAGTTGAAGCTTGGAGAAGAGAATTAACTTTCTAAGTGTACAACAGGTAAGTGTAGCCAGGATTTAAACACTGCATTTCTGACTCCATAGCCATTACTCTTAGCAACTCTATTTATATTCTCGATAATCCAGTTTCCAAATAAAGAGAATATGGTGATTTTTTTTTTATTTTCAACCAAAAACAAACAAACAAACAAAAAGAAACAAGGTTTCTGCTTGAATTGTAATTAATGAGAAACTGAAGCAAATTAGAAAGCTTCATCCTTGGTCTAAGAATCCACTTACAGAGCATCTATTTTTCAGTGATTTTAATTATTCTTTACCTTGCCATCAAAAGGAAAGCCAAGAATTGACTGTAGCAGTGGATTTTAACTCCATAAGTACAAGGTTTATGTTTTGTTGATTTCTGTTTCCTTAATAGAACCAAGAACAATGACTTATTAGTGTTGAAGAATAAATGTTTATTGAACGATGAGTAAATAAATGTGCATATCAGCCTTCCCAGCACGGAACTGTGTTTGAAAGAAGAAAATTCTTCTGTCCAGAAATATAGGTGATACGATGAAAGAAGCAGTAACTCCAGTGCTTACTAGCTGAGAGATCTTAGGTAAGTTCCTTAAACTCTGACCTTTGGTTTTTTCATTTGGGAATTAAAGGATTGCTTCCCATTTCATTCACAATGTAGAGAGAATTAAATGTACTAAAAAATTCTTGTTACATAATAATCCTCAAAAATATATTTTGCTTTCTCTCCTTCCTTATTTATTTATTTATTTATTTTTTATTTCCATCGGCCTACTGTTTCCTTACACTTGTACCATTGATAAATAGAATCTTTAATTCCAAAAGTCCTTTGCAATTTACAAAGGATAGCATGTTATCTTTTTTTTAAACATCACAATGACTCTGAAAGATAAGAAGAATAGAATAAGTTCATTTCATCTCAAGTTATAAAGGACAAAACCTGTTCTATTCTCATTCATACGGTAAGTAAACCATAGTGCCAAGTCTCAAATCTAGAATCTAGATCCACTGGCATGAATTCTGAGCTTTCCTCAACACTCCAAATTGCTTTTAGAGAGAGTGAGAAAACAAAATCTTAAATCTTTCAGATTAAATAGTATATATGTTCTAAATGTAGAATTATATGATATTACAATAATCATAAAGCCATAAGTATTTTTTTGGTTTAACCTATAATACCCTTCCTAGTAGAAGTACCTTAGATAACCAGTTATAGCATTTTTTTTCTTTGCCAGGTGTCACTGTAATGTTAATGCCTGATAATGGCAACTTATAATAATTGTCGTGAGTAAAATTCAGAACTCATAAACTCTAGGTAAAGCCTCTAGCTTTTGTTCTGAGGAGTAAACCGGTCAGATATACACAATTAATTAGGACTTGTTTTAGTAAAACTCTGATTTTCACACATTGAACAAAGAATGTCACTTTTCCTTCTGACCTTTGAAAGCGTAAAAGCAAATGGAAAAAAAATTGACTATAAGACAGAGTTCATTTAAAACTAAAAGGTTATTCCATTTCATGTACTTTGTTGAAGTGCAAAATGTTTTTGTGCAATTATTAAGTTATGCACCACCCCACATCTTTCTGGGGTGCCATTATGCAGCCAAATTATTTCTCTGCATAAAAAGAAAAACAAGTCAATTCTGCATCACTTCAGGAAACTAACATTTTTAATAATAGCATATTACTATTATTCAACATCTATCTAGTAAACATCAAGAGATGCTCTAGAGTATCAATTATTTAGGAGACTTTCAAAGTCTACTGAATTATGCTAATCCCAGTTTAAAGATAACTCAAGATCTAAATTTGACTGAAAAAGTGGAAAAGAACATGGAGGTTGTATAATTAAAGATAGCAATGTGGGCCAACATCTTCTTGACTTTGGTGTCCAGTATACTGACCCTTCACACTCTGAATGCTTCTCTTTTAATTTTATGAATCTTAAAGAGGAAGTCCCCTTTTAGGATAAGAAAATTGAGGCAAGAGTCACCAAGGACCCGATTCTGTTTCACATGATTGGCAGGGACCACTTGGATGAGGGGAACAGGTCAGAGGGAAAGCTAATTCCCCTGAAGCAATTTAAACTCTCTTGTCTTTATTTTACCCCTTTCTGTACTCCCACCCTTACCCCCACCAGCCTCAGAAGTAATTTATCTAGAGAAAAGCCCTATGACTAACTCATTCCAAACCTGATTTTCTTATCCCCTTAAAAAGTAAAGAGCATCCTCATGTTCCCCTCTGCTCTTTTCTTATCCCCTTAAAAAGTAAAGAGCATCCTCATGTTCCCCTCTGCTCAAAACAATTGTTACGTGACTGATCGTTCAAGCATATGCAAATAGAAAGAAAAACTGATGGGTGACGTCATTAATTTTTGCCACTGATTCCTGGTGTGAGTAGAATTACAGCAATTTTATGTATCAGAAAAGTTATTTTTCAAACAAATTGACTCAGATTTTCCTCACATGTCTCTGTGGGCCATGGGATCCTGTAGCTGTTATTCTGAGGCTTTGATGACCATGTGTTGCCCAGCGCTGAGAGCTTGCCTAAAAGTGATTAAAATAGACTGCCAAATCATTAGTCAAAGCTGATGAACAGGAAAATGGAAGCCGATGGAGAAAGTTCACAAAGTCTTATTTCCAGACAAATCATACTAGATCTCATTCATTAGGGGACAGATCTACAAAGTCCATGTTATGGTGAGACTTATATCAGCCTAATTTAGTCTGGAACCCAGATCATAGGAGTAATAAAGTTAATGGAAAAGATCATGCTATGTGTACAGTGCAAGATGCCTGAATTGTAAGTAGAATAAGCAGTCTTCTAAGTGATGGGACTAGAGGTTTCTTCTGACTTCTTCTGCCCTCACACATCTTTCTAAGTAAGCCAGGTGTCATTATGCCTGAAATTTTGTGATTTGAGGCTTATTTCTATAGTTTAGTCATTGTACCCACAAACAGCATTCTCTTTTCAAATGCAAGAGCTCCTGCAGGTGGAAAACATGAAGTCAGTAAAATATTAGTGTGAATTAATAAAGAAATGGTTTTGTTATTGGTAAAGAAACTCAAGCCTCCTCTGAAACACCAGGCACTCTGAAAATAAGAGGACCTTATATTTCATTCATTTCATGAATGGAATGAGAGAGCAGAAAACAGAAGTGGGGTAATTTTTCACATATGCAGTTTAGACCACATCAGAGGACACCACTTTTTTTTTTTAACTCCTTGACTGAATCCAAAAGATGAGGCAGCAGTAAATAGTGTAGATATTCATGTACAAATAACAAGATACTCATTTTCTAAAAATGTCAAGAAATATAGTTGTGCCTACAATCTATTACACCAACATTAGAATGTTCTTTTCTATGGTATTTTGTGACAGAAGAAATACATACTTTCTCCATATGGAGATGATTTTAAGGCATTCCCTTTCTTTATAAATATATAGTGGCATCATCACAAAAATTCTCATTTTTTCCCTTCTATAAAAACAATTCTAATCTCACTTATATAATTGCACACAAAAGCATTAGAAAAAATATCTGGTACTGTCTCAGAGGCCTCTCTGGAACCATCCATTTCCATTTGTTCTTGCTCTTCATTGATAGTGCTTTATTGCCTGCAGTTTTGTAGCTAAGTTAAGCTCATGTCACTCCCGTCCCCATCACTTGGACTTCCCCATCTCGAGTGCTGCTGCTGTTCTTGCCAACTTCAGAGATGGCTCTGCACATAGTTCCAACGCAGCTTGTCTGAGAAGAACCCAAGCTGAGTCACCCTCAAGGTATCTGTGTCAGTCACTTAGCTATAAAATTTTATCAGATGGAAGAGATCAAATTGTTCAGCTGCCTTTTTAGTTTTGAATGCCGAACATCTGTTGTTTGATTGTGTACTGCCATGTAAGAACACAAAATCCTCAAACATTTTGTTCACAAGTAAATCTGTGTGTGAGAAAAAATGCCTTCCTGCTGGTACATGTCTCCTTAACTTTGATAAAAGGTATGGAAGATATCACACAGCACCTCAATTGCCAAAACACACACACACACACACACACACACACACACACACACACCCCAACAGAAAAAGAGGCTCATAGACTCTTTGGAGTTTGGAAAAGTCTGTAATATAATCTAATTCAATTCCCAGTCTAATTTACCTCATTTAATTTTCAAGTGAAAAAGCTGATACCCAGAGGAGAAATGGATATTCCTGATCACCTCCTTAGTTAGTGGTGGACGACATCAAGGTCAGAATCAAAATTCTGACTCCAGTTGAAGACTGGAAGACCAGGATAGTCTTGCTTATGGCTACTCCTGTGAGCAAAAAAGCTTTCAAAACCTCTACTGGCCAATGTGAAGGTGAAGGACAGGGCAAAGTAAAGGGAATCAAGATTAATTTTGTCTGAGGTCATCATCATTTAGTCTGACTCCAACAATTTCTTCGACTAGTGATTTGGCATTTCAACATCAAGTGTTACTCTTAGCTTTAAGTTTAAATCAGCCTGGCTGGTCTGAAATAATAAGAAAGAAAATGAGACATGAATGTGAAAACTATTCAAGCAGGAGAAGCAGTACTAATTAAAATTTTAAAGTGGAGAGGCTTAAGAAGGATGATTTAGTTACTGAGTTATTGACTAGTTTTTCTCTAGAGACCCAGCACTAATTAAGTAGGGACAACATCTGCCAATACAACCTAAAGGGTTGAGCTGAAGGCTTTCTTGTTTAAGAATCTCTTCTCCATGTACCAGCCATGGAAACTCTCAACTTCTGAGCACTTGAGAGCCTCTTCCTAAAAGCACAGGTCCCAGATTTGGTGTGGTTGGCTGGATAATCTATTAATTCATAAGTACCTAACTTTCACCATTTGTATCTCTGAGGGAACCGAATGGAGGAAAAGTAAGATGTAGTGATGTGAGTATATGAGGAGAAGAAGAGAAAGAAAAAAAGTTTCACAATAATCACATATTATGTACCAGATACCATATACCATTTTATTTAATCCCTACAATAATCCTGGGAAGTAGGTATTAGATTTATTTTCTAACTAAGGAAAAGGAAACTTATGAAGGTTAATTAAGTTATATAATGTCATAGAGCTAATAAACATAAGAGTTGCAGAGATAATTAACTGTTCATCAAAAATTGGGTTCTCTCACTGTAAAATATATATATATATATATATAGCCGCTATGGGAAACAGTATAACAGATTTTCAAAAAATTTTAAATAGAATTATCATATAATTCATTAATTCCATTTCTGAGTATATGCCAAAAGAATTGAAATCGAGTACTTCATGAGATATTTATATACTCATGTTCATAGTATCACATAGTATTACTCACGATAGCCAAGAGATGGAAGCAACCCAAGTGTCTATTGATGGATGAATGGATGAACAAAATGTGGTATATACATACAATGAAATGTTATTCAGCTTTAAAAAGGAATGAAATTCTAATACACGTGACAATATGGATGAACCTCGAAAACATTGGACTAAGTGAAATAAGCCAGACACAAAAGGACAAATATTGTATGATTTCACTTGTATGCAGCATCTAGAGTATTCAAATTTCTAGACACAGACGGTAGAAGGGTGGTTTCCAGGGTCTGGAGGGAGGGGGAAATGGGGAATTATTGTTTAACGAGTACAGAGTTTTTGTTTAGAAAGATTAAAAAAGTTCTGAAGGTGGGGGGTGGTGATGGCTGCTCCAGAATGTGAATGCACTTAATGCCACTAAACTATGCACTTAAAACTGGTTAAAATATACATAATATTTATGTTATGTATATTTACCACACACACACAGAAAAAAATTTTATCCCTTCCATATTACAGAGTATTACTAGGGAATGGTGCTCAGCTAGTAACTACATTTCCTAGATCTTCTTGCCTCCTGTTGGGCCATATGAATAGCTCTCATCAAGGGAGTATGTGTGGAAGTAATATATATCACTTCTGGACCAAGACAGTTAAGAAGTAGATTTGCCTCTCTTTTACCGTTTGCTGGCTATAGCCAGAGAATGCTGAGAACCTGAAGGAGGAAGAAGCTACAGGATAGGAGGAGCCTGGGTCCCTGATTCACCATATGGTAGAGAATTGTATAAGACTTAAGAGAGAGAAATATAATTTTATTGTAATTTACTGTAATTTTGGAGTTTATCGTTATAGTGGCTACCATTTCCCTAAACAACATGTGTAGGAATTTGGTCCCTTTCCTGTGTAACCTGGGAAAATGGAAAGTATACCCCAAATTTGAGCACTATTAATGAAGACAAGACTATAAGATGCTTGCAATTAGAATGAGAGCGCTAGAAATCAACAGACAGAAGGAAAGACATGGAAGTTGGATTTTTAACTGAGGTAAAGGGCAGTCTAATTTGTGATAGGACAGATCTTGTGCAATAAAGATGGGGCCAAAATAAAATTAAAGTGAAGAACATACAACCTAGGGGCAATGCTAGGAATTAGCTTCTGGATTACAATAAGAAAGGTGATGATGAACCCATCAAAGAAATTAGTCTCTAAAAGTGAATTGTATAATCATTAAGGCTACCATAAAAACAACCTCTCAAAGTCCTTTCTAACTATATTTTTATGGCTGTGATTATATTTTAATAAGCAATACAGCTTCAGCTTATTTATAAGATGCCTGCTGACTCAGAAAAACTGCCTCGAGTGAGGCCACAGAAATTTTGGAATACAAAAGAATTATTAGCAAACACTAAATTTCACAGTTATAAGAAGTCAAAGTAGATGCTTCAGTTCTTCTCACAGAATATTATAGCTGACCCTGAAGCTAGGGAGCATGGCCACTACTGACCCCAAAACAACTCCCAATAGGTGATAAAGTTATTCATTTATTTGTGAGCCACATATAGTAAAATATGTCTCCTGACAGAGCTTGTGTTTTTAGCTTAAAATAACAAATAGAGCATTTAAGTAAAGCAGAATAAGAAAAAGAAGTACTTTGTTAAAAAAAAAATAGAAAATAAAGCACGATTGGATGCTATGATGCCAGCAAGAAGGTTCTAGTGCAGTCTTTCCTGGTACCTGTCTCTAGTGGTCTTTGGGGAGAAAGCTAACAAAGTAAAAGAGAAGTGTTCAGTTCCATTCAAGGCAGCAAACCAGCAGGTGCTTCTAAAGATGGAAGTTAGATTCCAGGACTCCTTACCCCAGAGCATAATGCAAGGAGCAGTAGGTCAACGAGAAAGGAGCCTATGACATCAGAGTAAGTTTTCTCTTTTCAGGTACATAGCAGAATAGCAGAGAACTCATGTAAAATGAGGTTTTGATCCCATATCAGATGCAGAGTTGTACCTGAAGCAAGTCCTAGTTGACACTTCTATTTAGTAATAACCTATGTATAAAAGTACACGATAAGGTTGCAGGTATCCAGGTTAAGTCACAGCTGAGGCTCGGTTATGTCAGCATGTGCCGTTGGAGGCATTCATTCCATTGATGTGCATCCTTATCCTTTCTTGGGACACAGGAACCCCACTGGTGAAAACAGCTCAAGCCTTGCCCATAATAAAGATGTAGGCATCTATACACATATTTAAAGTATTTGGCGAAATTTCTAAAAGAATCCAAATTTCAGGAAGAAAATTTAGAATAGATTTCCTCAGAGTGGGAAATCTCCATATGTGAGGGAATCAGGCAGGAGGACCTCCATCAGCAATCATGGCTGAGAGGAAAGGCAACTGTGTTTCTAGAAGCAGTGTGAGGCTGTTCTCAAACTCATTTTGATTCACCCTTCTAGGTATCTTGGGGTGGAGAGAGTTGAAAAAACCTTGTCCCTGCGTGACCAAGCAAGTACACTGGGACAGCCCACCCAAAAACAACCCCTACAGGACACGAGAAGAAAAGGTAGTTCTCCACTTGTCAGAAAGAAAGCAACATTTTTTTAAAGTTCTTTTATGTAAATCACTATCTTTTTTAGCCCTTAGATTCCAAATTATAATGTGGGAATAATGGCTTCTATTAAACCCAATTCAGATGGTAGATAATTAATCAAATCATTCAGTGAAAGTCTCTAACACATGTGATACAGAAATGGGAAGGGGCATGTTCTTTATATGTTCCATGTTCTTAAAAGACCTTTCTTTCCCACTGGCCAACCACAAGACCTCACCAATTAATTATTTTTCTGTCTTAAAGAAATGTATTTCTAGAAAGTCTTTGTTAAAACATGCATGGAAAGGATGATGTAGAAACCTTAGCTTTTAGTTACCACAGTGCATAACCTAATAAATGATGGCCTAATGAATTCAGTGACATCCGAATTCAGATTTTAGAAGTCCCGTGGTATATCCTAGTTGAATGGCTAGAGACTGAAAATCATAGTAAAAAGAAAAAAGAAGGAGGAAGAAGAGGAAAGAATGAGCTGAAATGCTATATCTATTTGTCTTTTGTTTCCAAGGCTGCTTTAGCTATTATCATTTCCATTTTATAAATGAGGTAATGGAGGAGTTATGTCCAAGTTATGACTTGTCCAAGTTTTACAGGTAATAAGTGATAAAACAGATAAGTGATAAGATTCAAATGAGATCTGATTCTAAAAACTTGCTCTTAACTGCTACAGTCTAATATTATGCATATGTATATATGTTAGGTAGAGGACAAGAGGCCTAGTGAGTATTGGGAGAGGCAAAAGACACCATAACGATAAAACTGAAGACATTGAGGTATGTTATAGATAGAATGTGTGCTCCCCAAATTCGTATGTTGAAACCTAATCCCCAGTGGGTTGATATTAGGAGGCAGAGTCTTTGGTAGATGATTAGGTCATGAGGATTAATCCCTCATAAATGGGATTAGTGCTTTTAAAGAAGAGACTCTAGGGAGATCCCTCACCGTTTCCATGGAAGATTTAGTGAGAAGACAGCAGTTTATGAACCAGGAAGCAGCCCCTATCAGACATTGAATCTGCTGGCGCCGGGCTCTCAGACTCCCCAAGCTCCAGAACTGTGAGAAACTAACGTTGTTTATAAGCCACCCAGTCTATTGTATAGTGTGATAGCAGCTCAAACTGATTAAGACAAGAGGGATAAAAATGGAAATGATGAGAGACTTGCTGAGTACTTTGAAAAAATTTTAAAAAGCCCAATAATAACATTGAAATTTTACTTTAAAATAGCCAAAAACAGGATGAGAATCAAATGCATATGCTGTAGTTGTTGCAGATTTTAGAAGATACTTTGGTTCTGAATATTTTATAGAATTTCATCTTCCACCACAAAACATACCAGCCCACTAATCAGATCTTCCTTTCTTACTCAGAGTGCCTGAAATGTACTTCTTTTTCTCTCTCTATCCAGCATCTGTTTTCTTCCAAAGCTCAAGTCCAGTCTTATCTCCTATGTAAAACTTGAATATAGTTTCTTCTTTTCTCAGTTCATATTGTCCCATGTCTGGTAAAATACATTTTTGTAGTTATTTATATACTGTATTGTCTTATATTTTTCATTGATTGGTTCTGACTCTCCAAACCGAATTCTCATGGTCTTGGATTCTCTTAATGTTTTTCAAAATGAAAAGTTATGTTGTACAATTCGTAGTACAATTTGTAAATAAGATCAAGTATAAAGAAAGAAATAAAGTCATACAAAGTCTCATCAAATAGGGAAGTAATCATACTATCATTTTGATTGTAGACAATTCATTTTTATACTATGAACCCAAACTAATTTTAGACAGTAATAAAAAAGGAGCTGTATCCGAAGAAATAGAGATTCAGGTGGCAACTTAAATTGTGTTCTACAAAGACAAGGGGGAGGCTACCTTTCATAGCAAAAGTTCCTGCTCAGGTTCTCAATTAGGTTTGTTTAATATAAACAAGATATCCAAATTGTACAGTTCTGATTGGATGGGGAAGGTCTCATTTCACTGGTAGAAAGACAAAACAAGGGTTTCCCTATAGTGCTAGATTCAGATGGTGTAAACAAGCAGGGCACCAAGTGCTCAGTCTGAGGTTCTTCTTGGTATACAGAGTAGGTGAGGAGCAAGGAGCACTTGGCAGTAAATGGCTGCTAGACTTTTATTATCCATAAAATTTGGGTCCTCGGTTGACCATGGGGAGTGCATCTCAGCAGATAAATTCTTTCTTGGGGTTAATATCAAATGAATCTCTCTTCTTGGGGCCCACCACACACACACACACACACACACACACACACACACACACACGTGCATGTGTATGCTTACAAAATTTTTAAGTAAATTAGTTCACACATTAAAAGATGTTTTTAATCTTTTAATTTAATAATTCTGTATGGATATATTTTCATATTGATAAATAGAGATTATTATAATTTATAATAACTGCAAAGTTTACAGTTTTATGGATATGCAATGATTTATCTGGCCAGTCTTCCATTGATGGGCACATAAGTTGCTTCTAAATTTTTGTGATTATAAACAATGTTGAGACAAACAACTCTATACAAGTGCCTTTTCATTTTTTATAATAATCTCATTAAAACAAATTCCTAGAATTATAATTGTTTGATGGAATTATTTGCTTTTAAAATTTCTATTCCTATAACACCTGACACAAAACTAAGGGCAAAGAAAATACAAGCCAGAGAGCCTAGTGGTAATACAGCCTGACAGATACAGGAAGTTTCCGATATACTAACACTGAATACTAAATAGAAATGTAGATAAATGTCTCCGAAAAGAACATAGCCTAAATTCAAAAACTCTGTGTGTTCCCAGGAAAATGTCTTTTGTTTTTCACTCAAGAGAGAGTTTTTAATGTCCATAAAGAAATAGAGTGAGTTAACAACTTCCTGTTAAGAAAAAAATGCTTGGACAGAGCTCCTGTCAACTAAAACTGTCAGAAACCAAGAGAAAGATTTCTTTGCATTCTGATTTAGAATCCAAATGCATTTTCTTCTAGTATCACCAGTTCACCAGTGACTGGTTCAAATATCACTTTACAAAATCCTTTTTAACCTAAAATGTACCTGTGTTCATAACACAATGTCACCGTTACAGATTCAAATTCATTACAGTGTTTCTATGGAAAATATACTCTATATTATAACCACTTAAAATTAACGTATTAAATATAATTCAATCATAAGCTGGGGGCCTGCTAGTATAAGTATATTTATTGTTTACTTTTGCCAAATGTCTGCTCCTGATGCTTTATATCAAAGAATCTCTGCAGTCTGAGCCCCAGTATCCTCATCATAAAATACGAGTGGCCAAAAATAAACTCAAATGAACCTTCCAGTAATACAATTTAACTTGAGAAGCAGATTTCCTGGAGAGAACTACTCATTGAAGAATATTTAGTCATTGTTGGGACCCAATTAGACTAAGTGAAAATAGGTTTTAAACGACTTGGGAGGAGCCGTGTAACATTAATTGCTAAGTACATTTTTACGCTAATTATAATTATTAGAATGTAAGAAGGAAAAATCACTTATCTATAATGAAATTGAATTTGAAAAGGCAGTGTTTGTATTACTTTCTAAAATAAAATTATTTGACAAGAATCCTACCATCAACCAAGATGGAGAGACACGGAGTAAATTTATTCTACTATGGGAAATAATTAAAAAACTGGACAACATATGTGAAAGGACAGTTTTCAAGATATTGGACATCAAAAAGCAAAAGATAGTGATTTGTGAGCGTCAGGAAACCAAAGTGAGCCCTATGATTACACCAACTTAATGCCCTGAGAGAATTCACATGCGGTAGTGCAGGGAGGAAGAATCTAAGAAGATTCCAGCAAGCTCTCTGAGTTTAAAAGGCAGAACTAGGACAATGGGAAAACAAATGAAGCTAAACTTCACAAAACAGAGTATGGGAGAAAAGAAAGTGCACAGAGAGAAGGTTCCAGAGATCTACAAAGAATCTTCTTTGAGTCTTCAGCTGAGTACTTATCAGCTCATTCATCAGAAGAGACTATCTAAGGCTAAGGAATAAAACTTCCAAAATGATTTATTATAGGAACTCACTTAAATGATTATTGAGACCAAGAAGTCCCAAGATCTCCAACCTGCAAGCTGGAGAACCAAAAAAGCCAGTGTTGAAATTCAGTCCAAGTCCAAAGACTGGAGAATCAAGGGGCCAATGGTGTAAGGCACAGTTCATATCCGAAGACCAAACAACCAGGCACTGATGTCCTAAGTCAGGAAAAGATGAATATCCCGGCTCAATCAATAAGAGCAAATTTTCCCTTCTACCTTTTTGTTCTAGTCAAGCCCTCAATGGATTAAACAAGACCCATCCACCTTGGCAAAAGTGATTTTCTTTCCTCAGTCTATCAATTCAAATGCTAGTATTTTTCCTTCTAAAACACCTTCACAGACACTCCCAGAAATATATTATATGTTTAACCAGCTATCTGGGTATCCTTTAGCCTAATCAAGTTGATACATAAAATTAACCATCATAGAGCATAAAAAATAAAGATTTTGCATCAGTAGTAGAGGAAAATTAGCACTGGCTTAAATGTATTGTAACCACGCCCCCCTGCCCCACCCCTCCACAAAATTTTTTTTTAAAATCATTACCAGAAAGGATAGAACTATTTCAAAGAATATTAACTATATCACAGAATTATAAGAAAAACTTATGGGAACAAAAGGTATCTAATATCTAACAGGTTAAAATTCATAATGTCTAACATGGAATAAAAAATTATGCAGCCATGAAATGAAGCAGAAAAATACAGTTCAAAATAAGAACAAATATCAGTAAATTGAGAGCAACCAGAAATGACAAAGATGATATAGTTAGTATACAAGGATCTTAAAACACATTAAAACTGCACTACATGTGCTCAAGATTCTAGAAGAAAGATTGGGCATGTTAATATGGAAGATATAAAATTGAACCAAGTCAAACTTCTAGAAATCAAAAATATAATGTCTGAAATGAAAGATATAGTAAGGTGAGGAGATGGGCAAACTGATAAATAAGAGCAGAGATGGAGGAAAAAGCAAATTTAGGAATGCTTGTGTGCATTGAGGTGTGGATGAAGCATAGTAGTAACCCTGGGCCTCTCTTCAGAGAGAGTGACTTGCTAAAAAAGGAAGAAATAGAAAAAAGAAGAAGACCATTGAAAGGAGCTAAAACAAATATGTAAAAGCAATAAAAACCATAAAAGTTGTGGCACTGTTTGTCACACTGGACTAAGAGACAAATATTCAGGTCTTAACTTTGTTATTTAGTTGTTAGGGTGCTTGAGCAGACCCATCCAACCTGCCCAAGCTTCACTTTCCTCTTCACTAAAATGGAGATTTTAATAATCCTGGTTGTTATTTCAGAGTTTTATTGATATCATATATTCATTCGTAAAACCTTACCCAACACATTGTATGTATCAGGAACTATTCAAGTAGTGTAAATAAAAGACAAAAGACTCAATATTTACATTTATATTCCTTTCAGAATAAGACAGTGGTAGATAGAGGAGAGAAAATTTGTATGTATGTATGTATGTATGTATGTATGTATGTATGTATGTATGTATGTGTGTATATGCACCATCACTATTCTCATGGTATTTTACAGTCTTGGAGGGTAACAGGGGGTTGTAATAAAAGCCTAACAGAGGCATATAAAATAGATTATGATATGGTGAATGTGTATTCAAAAAGAGTGTCTTGAAAAGCCAACTCCCAACTGCAATTCTGAAAATATATAGGAATTGATGATGCACAAGCCGAGAAACAGGAGGCAGAGTGAATGGGTGAGGGTGTAGAGAAAAGGCTGGGAGAGGAATAGCGAAAAGAGCAAAGCTTTGGAATCAGTAAGACCTGGTTTCAAATGTAAAGTATATTGTTTACTGTCTGAGTATGACAGGTACTTTGCAAGATAATTATGATGATTGTAGACAATTTATGGAAAATAGCAAAATTCAATATATAATGGTATAATGATGCTTATTTCAGTTAGTGAGAACATGAGAACATGTGCAAAGTGAAGTCATGGAAGTATTAGCATGGATTGGAGAAGTGGAACCAAATTCTGAGATTTCCATTTCAGGTAAGAAATGATGAGGTCTCGCCTTAGGTAGTAGCAAGAAGATTAGCAACATGGGAAGGAAATAAAAGGGTAAAGTCTCTAGGACTTGGTGTGGGTGATGTCTGCTTGTGCATGGGCTCCTTGTTGGATCTCTTCATGGAGGTGGGAAATTGGGCAGAAGAAACAGGTTTGCCTGAGAGGTAAAAGACAGGAGCAAGGAAGGGAACTGGGGTTTGCATTTGTACCTGTTGAATTTGAAGTGTCTCTAGGACATTCAAGAGATGTTCAGGAATGATCGTTTGCACTGGAGATTTCGTTTTTAGAGTTGTCAACTCAAAAGTAGTAATGGAAGCCATGGGCGTGGATGAGATAGCCTTGGGAGAGCGTTTAGAGGGAAGTGAGAACAATAGCAAATAATAATAGTCAGTGGTGGATTGAGAAAGAAAAGCTTCTCCAAGGAGAAAGGACAGTGCATATGCCAGGATTTGGTACACTCCCAGAAGCTGATGCTTAGCATCTTCTTCTCCCTTTCTGGATCCTGTCTATTATCTTAGACTCTCAGTCTTCTTGAGTTGTCTATTATGCCCCTTCCAGAGACAACATCTCATTTACTAACCATATCTCCTCACTTCCATCTTCCTCTCCATACTTCTCTTCTCCCTACCGACAGGTTTTTAGCTTATTTGTTAAGTTAAATCACCAGCAAATCCCAAAGGAAAACTAACCAATGGTGTAATACAGACACCCACAGTAAACAGAGAGGCGGCAATTTACCAGCCTGCTTGGCAAACTGTCTTTCCCAGGATATCTAAAATCAAATCATTTAATTCTTTCACGTGCAACTCCCATCCTTGATAAAAACATATGGAAAAGCAGAGATGACAAGAACAGGAAGCAGCAAATGGAATACAAAATATTGCTACAACCCTCATACTACCCCCTCTTCAAGCAGGAGGAAAGAACCTCCTAAGGGGAAATTGAGGAGGTGGGAGGACACTTTCAGGCAGAAGATGATTCTTTAGGCATAGGGAGCCTGGTATTCCATTGTTCCCACCTGGTATATAGTGTCATGCTGTTTTCATGTAAAGCAGTAAGATTTTTAAAAATATTATAACCAGTAGGATCTACTGAACCATCGGGATGTGTGGGCCACTCAAGATTCTCAGGTGGAACTGCATTGATATGAAAAATTCTAAATATTCATAAGTACCAGGGTTTGTAAAGTAGACTTTGAATTGTACCAGGTGTCCTGGATTTTGAATCAGAAAGTTTGTTCAATGTCTTATTCTGAAAATATGGAAACAAAACCTCCCACTAGATGTCTCAGGAGATGGTTTGCTCTCCCATTCAAATGAGGGCCCATAATCTTTCTTGTAGCTCTCTCATGTTCTTCAAGACTGTTTAGTATAAGAGAGAGAGGGTGCCGAATTTACAACCAGCACTGCGCATGTGTGACCTTTGGACTGTTTCATCTATGGGCCTCTAAATCTATAGTAGTTTCTTATCTGTTGATCCTTATAATATGATTTTGAACCACTGCCTAGGTGAGAAGAAGATTGTATGGACTCTTCTTTCTCCTAGTCCTTCTCTGTTCTTCTAAATCTCAGAGTGTATATTAAGAAGCTGGCTCAGTGCTGGCATGTAGTATGCATTTGATATATGGTAACTGTCATCATGTATTCCTGTAGCATATATTCCACATATAGGATTCTCTTTCTTCTCAAACTCTTATTTCAGAAACTTTGCATACATGTAGGGCATATAGATTCTCAATAACCTATATGGAATATTGAGATGTTTCAGCACTATCAGGTCTGATGTCTGTACTTGACCAAAGTTTGCTGATGGCTACTGCTTTTCCTAATCATCATAAGGATCTAGGCTTCTATCCATGGAGGCTGCTGGTAGAAATGTCACTAAAACAGTTGAGTATCAGCTCTAAAAGAGGAGCAGCTAAGACTACAGAGATATTGATGTACATCTCATCCAAGTTCCATTGGTTCCGGGGAGGAGCAAGGTAAACTGCTAATGCAGATGGCTTAGCACATATTCGAAAAACTAGGAATAGGAAGAGATTATCAACTACTTATTACCTTCCTAGAAGTTCTCCTCTCTCTGTCTCTCCCTTTCTTTCTTCGTTTGTTTCTTCTTCCTTCCAACAGTAATTACTATGTGCCTAACATGTACCAGGCACTTACTATTGTAGGTATTGGAGATATGAGAGTGAACAACACAAACCAGACCTTCACTCTCAAGAGAATGAGATTCTGGGTAGAGGAGATAGACAGCAAATAAATGCACTGATGAACAAGTTAATTTCAGATAGTAGTAGGTGCTGCGAAAACCATAACATGGTAGAGGGTGACTAGAGTATAAAAGGTGGGAGGGAGAGCTTCTCTGAAGATTTGACATTTGCACTGAGACCTGAATAGCAAGAAGGAACTCACTTGGAGATTTGAGGGAATGAGCTTTCCATACAAAAGGAACAGCAAATTCAAAGGCCTGAAGTAGGGATATGTTTGGTGAGTTCAAGGAACCAAAAAAGAGGCCTGTGTGGCTGATGTATATTGAAAGGGAAAGCAGTAGGAGGTGAGCTCATTGTGGTGGGAAGGAGCCACATCATTGTGTAGACCCTGACAAGAACTTCGGATTTTGTTCTACTGGGAAGCCAATGGACAGTCTTAAGGAGAGAACGATGTCATCTAATTTACACTGAAAAATGTAATTCTAGCAGGTGGATGGAGAATAGAGTGAAACAAACCAGTCTCATTACTTCCTAATCATTCTTATCATGTGGATTTAAAATAATTCAATGGTACCTCCATCTAATCACTTGGCTCTTGCCAAGGCTCATCATCAACTTGAAAGCACAAACTTTGGTCCCCACAGTAGCTATTTAAGAGAATGCAAAGTAGGCCCTTAGGACAATTCCAACAGAGAAATGCCAGTTTGATTGTGTACATTCTGGCACATGATTTCTTTAAAAACTTCTCTTGGTTTAGCCTCATCTACATTTTAACTCCCACAATACAGTCTCAGTCCTACACTGCTCTATGCCACTCACCTTTGGCCATATATTAGAATTGCCCAGGGGTCTTTAGAGATCCATGCCCAGGCTGCACTGCACTACAGTCCATTAAATCAGAATCTCGGAGGTGGGCCCCAGGCTTTGGAGTTTTTTGGAGCTTCTGCTGGCGATCCCCTTGGGCAACAAAGGCAGCCACTGTCTCACAAAAACAGGCACAGTAGAGCATCTGATAGTGATGGCAAGGGGCATGGGACCACGACAAATGTGCGCTGTCACTGCTGTGTCTCTGGAGAACCTAAAAAAAGGCAATGAAGAGCTTCCAGCTTCTGGGGTGTGCCTATTCTGAAGGTTGAAGGAATGCACACAGCTAACGGCAGGAGGCCACTCTGCAGTCAGCAGCACAGTTGCTTTGCAGTGAGGTGCCCAGATTTGCAAATGAAACTAGAGGACCTATTGACTCTTCAGAAGACAATTGGGAACCTTGACAAACTCTATTTAAAAATAATAAATGAAACAAAGGATGATTTCATCCAAATAGGATGCCTGTGCAAGTAGCATCATAAAGATAGATGCCACCCCTGCTCTGAAGTGCCTGACATCCTACAGGGCTCAAAATGTAAAAGCTAACACATCTTGTCAAGCTCTAAAATAAGGGAGGCAGCACTCCCACTTTCCTATTTAGTTTTTCTGCATTTGTTATGCTTAGCTGCTAGGTTAAAACAAAAAAAGAAAAAGAAGAGAGAGAAGATAGTAAAAAATAAAAAGCCCTAGCTAGATTATTGGCATAAGCCAATCAAGCAAGTTTTCATTGTTATCTGTGGTGGTGGTGGTTAGTTTGGGTTTACTTTTTGATAATATACGGAAATGGACAAAGGGAGGACAATGCTATAGAATTCTAAAACACTTTATTGTAGTCTTTTCTACATGCTTTAACACTGAATAACATTCTGCTTTATGTGGTTTGCTATTATTTCAGATGTGTTAATCTTACTAAATCTGGTAAAAATCTTAAGAACATATTTCTTCCATGATTTAAACAGCACCTGTTCACAGGTACTGGTTGCCTAGCAATCATAGATTCAATATTAAAGAGACCAGGTAATACTTGTACCTATTTTTATATTACTTCTTTCTTTCCTGTCTCCAACCCCTAACTTTTCCCCTTTGTGTGTGTGTGTGTGTGTGTGTGTGTGTGTGTGTGTGTGTCTGTGATTCTCCAAAGGAAGCATAAAGCTCTATATAGGCAGCCTAGTAACTATGAAACTTCAATGTATTTTGTCAGGGATCTTAGGGCATTGTTCTTAAAAGTGTGCTTACAAGTGACATGCCAAACTAGCTTAGACCTAGGTTCCTTGTGTCAAGACCCAGATATCTGCAAGAAGTGGACTGGATCCTACATAAAGAGAAGCTTAGTAGGTCAGTAACTTAACCCACCAAAGACCATGAAGTTGCTAAGAAAAGAAGTTGCAGAAGTCAAGGAGGAATTCTCGCCCCCCAAGTATGTCAGTGCTGATCTAGATCCCTCAACAGAGATAATTACAACCTGAAAAAGAGCAAGGCAACATTCAGAGGGCAAAAAATGTCATACTTAGCAGCCTAGGAATGGAGGTAAGAGTGGCAAGCATCACTAGCTACATCGAAGAAGAGATTCTTTAAAACTCTCTAGAGAGGGCAGTCTTAGTGGCAAGTGAGTCACCAGTGTTCTTAGAATTGTCTGTCATAGAAGACTCTCCTGGGAACTCCTGAGAAGAAATGGGACCATGAAGTTATCTCCTTCCTGATTATACACACATGTGGAAGATAAACCCCCAAATCTTTCACTGACTGTGAAACTCACTGGTCCCAAGAACGTGGAATCCTGCTGAGTCCTGGCGCTTAGGAATTCATGAGCCTCGGTTTTCTACTATCCCTGTGGTCTAAGAAACAAGAATCATAGTCACTGTTATGGCTGGAAGTTAAATGAGACAATTTGAAGAATGTGAGGATTAAATATCTCAAGGGTTATAGTGTTCCCCAGAAACTTCTCTAGTGACTCCCTAGTCAAGATAATTATCAAAATCACCTGAGGCACTTATTAACAACAATACAGAGTTTCTGGATCCACTCTGTAACCATCAGAAGCTCCAAATGAGGGTTCTTGGAACCCTTATGTATAAAAGGTTTCCCAGATGAACCTGATGGTACATGACTGGTTTGGAAGCCACTGTTGTATAATGACCAAAAAACAGGTTTTACACAACCAACTAGCAAAAACTTGCACTTGACCTTTTAAAAACTAATAAGAAAGTCATTAATCAGTTTCCTCAGTCATTAATCAGAAAGTCTTGGTATAATTTTCAGAAGAAACAGACTTTAATAATTAATAGTCTCTAATTTTAGTGCAAAGCAAGAACTCCTGGGGGAGGAAGGAGTAGGGCTGAAGTGTTGCTTTCTTCTCCTGTTGAATTTTCCATCATGGCTCTTAACACTGATAGCAAGTCTGAGACCCAGATTAACAAAAGTAACTTTCTCTTGCCTCAGACAGGTAATGAAATAACAGTCTCCTTTAGCTACTTCTAAATGACTTTTGCTTTAAATCATTTCTGTATAAGACAGAACTACTTTGCAGTCTTCCAAACATTCTGCAAACTTTAGTGGGTGATCTCAGTCTCTGTAAATCTACTGGAAAGAGGAGTCAGGGTTGGGGCTCAAAATAAGGAAAGGAGACCAGTGGGGAGTTTTCTCTCAGCGGGGTTACAGAAGTTATAAATAAATTATTAAAAAAGGAGGCGGGTTATGAGGGAGTAGGAAAATCGGGACAATAATACATGGTTTGGTAGTAGAAGGCCAAGAAAAACCAATAATGATACTGACATGGTATGTGAAATGTGCTATGCTTTGCTAGAATGAAAGTAGAACACTGGGTCGAGGTCTGGCTGCAACTCACCCCTCTCTTCTCAGGGAGAGCCTTGTCTGTAGTGCCATTACGGCGTTACAAGAGTTATGTTTCACATCTGTTCTTCTAGGTTGTGAACGTACTGAGCTCAGGGAATGTGTATATTCACCTTTAGATTCCTGGTCTTTAACAGGATTCCTGGCACATAGTCAGTTCTCAATAAATGTCGAATGAATGAGTGCAGCAGCTTCAGCCTCGAGGGCATTATCCATGGAATAGTCTTGCAGATAGATGTTCTGAGTTAATAAAAATGTTGAAAATGCCCATAATTTGTTCCTAAAGTAGGTCTGAGTCTTGAGTAGTTTCTAGAATAAAATTTTCAGAGATTACCCATAAGAGTGTATTAAGTTTTGTGTGGTTCTTATTTTTATGTTTTATTTTTATTTATTTATTTATTTACTTACTTACTTACTTATTTATTAACGCCTACACCTGGTCTTCCTAGGTGGTCTCCCATCCAAGTACTAACCAGGCTCGACTCTGCTTAGCTTCTGAGATCAGATGAGATCAGGAACGTTCAGGGTGGCATGGCATTAGACGATTCTTATTCTTTTTTAAGTAAAGCTGTATTTTTTATTAAGCGTTTAAGACACTATGCCATAGCCTCCCCATTGCAGCCATATTTCCTGAGTTTAGGCTTTGCCGATGATCTCATTACACTGCATTTACAAAATGTAGGGTAAAAGGATACATCCCATTGGTGTCTGTGACCGATTCTGTTAATAATTGTTTTCCTTTTCACGTTATAGAAGCCAAGAGCTGTTCCACACTCTATAGGCTCTTGTACTGGACTCGAACAAAGAGAAAGCAAATATGGACAACATTAAAGACCGAAATGGCACAACGAGAATAATAACTTAAGCTCATTCGCCTACTGACACTTGAAAATTAAGGGACAACCACTTAACTGGAGAGATAAAAAGAGTGGTGAAAAGAGCCAGAGAAAGAGCAGGCCTGCCCATAATAGGTTATATGCTTCACAACTGGTAGGTTTTCCTTTGTCACAGGTGTTGTCGGTTGGCACTGTATCAGTCAATTATGTATTGCTGCATAATAAACCACTAGATTTCAGTGACAGACAACATTAAGGTATTGGTTTCACTCACATGTGGCTGGTTTAGGCTGGGGTTGACTGGGTAGCTCTGAGTTGCCTGCTGTGCCCCGGCCTGCCTGTATTTCTCGTCTTCCTTGCATTGAATGCTATCAGGGGAATCTTTGTTAACGACAATGGCAGAAGAACAAAAGGGCCCATACAATCAGGCAAGAACATTTTAAACTTCTGCTTATGAAATCTACTGACATCTCATTGGCCAAAGCAGATTACATGGCCAAATACAAACTCAAAGGGTGGTGAAGTATATTCTTTCCATGGAAGTGGAAAGTAAATATTTTTAAATGGCAATTGAATGTTCACAGGCTGAGTCCTAGTCTGATGCATTTCAAGAGTAATTGGAGATCATTTTGCTAAGGAGGTCAAGGGTAGGTGGTTCTCATATTATCAAGTTACAGATGTTTTTACTCTCATACGTTGCTGATAGGACAGTGTACTAATACAGTGTACTAATATCCTTTCTACAAGATACATTAGCAAGTTCTTACCTGTTAACTTCTAAGAATTGTGAGTTGTGTAAAAAGATTTTTACATAAAGTCATCGATCTCACTTTTAAATTAGTGAAATACTAGAAACAACTACAAGGATTGGATGAATAAAGTATGGCACATCCAACTGATGGAATATCTGTGCCATATTATAGTGATGTTATAACAGACAATAGTGCCAACATAGCTATTTAATGAATACAATTACAAAACAATAGTTATAATATACTAATTTTGCTTTTAAATCATGTGGGTATAGGTATTCATATTAAGATTCTGTAGAGATCTAAAATCAAATATAATAATGTTTATTTTGGCTCGAGACATTTTCTTCAGAAATCCATTCTATACTTCCTCCTGAGCACTAGAGGACAAACAGATTATCCAGGGACTATATGTGCCTGAGTCTAGGAGAGGACATGTGACTTAGTTCTTGAAAACGATGTGAGTAGAGCTATTTGTACATAAATTCTTGCATAATGGTTCTTTCCTCTCTTCCTGATGGCTAGAGTAAACTGGTAAGCCACATTGAAGAAGAGAGAACTACTACACTAATTGAAATGTTCTCAGAATTCTTATATGAGAGGGAAATTAATTTTTATAATTTCTAATTCACAAAATTTTAGGATGGCTTTATTTTAGCAACTAGGATAAACTCTAAATCACACAGTGGGTTTACTAATGATTTTTATTCTCTTCTCCAAGGTTTTCTGCATTTTCCAAAATTTCCGTTTTGGATAAGTAGTAATGCATAATTAACACAAGAAATAACAAATAGTCTTTTTTAAGCCTAAATATCTTATTCCAAGACTTCCTGAAAATAATTAATACAAATGTTTGAAGCAGATATCTTTTTTTTCTCTTTCATTATTATTAAATTTATGGGATGGAAAAGCAACAGCGATTTCTAGACCCTGCCATTTCTGACATCTTCCTGATATTTTGAGGTCCTTTTTTAACCAAGAAAGTTTGGAAGTAGATATAGTGTTTGGGACTCAGGCCAAAATGGGTTTGAAATTTCTTCTGAGATTTGGATAAGTTATCAAAACCTCTCTGAGTCTCCGTTTTCCTCCACTGTATAACTTGCAAGATGACTGTGAGAATTCAGTGAATGTGTAAGAGAATAAAAACCATCCCAGGGTGAAGCACATCATTATGTATCCTCGATGAGATGTAAGTTTCCTTTATTTCATTTCCTTCATTTACAAAAATCTGATCACTTAGACCAAATACTTGGTATTGAGAAATGTGTGAAACATACCATTTTGTCTTTTTAAGCTTGTGCTTTGATCTTTCATCCAAAATTTTATATTCCTTTGGAAAGGAGAATTATAGCATTACGTGACTAAATATGTCACTGAATTCTTCTTTCTTGTTCATTTTCCCATTAGGCTGCTGGCCAGTCAAGTTAGGGAGGGAACATGCTGACAGGATTTCAAGGTTAGCATAACATTCCTCCACTCTCTCTCTAGCTTATATTTAGCAAAATATAGTTGAGGCAGAGAATTGCATTGCTCTTGGCAGAAATTAGAGACTACTTTGTGTAAACACAATTAAAAAGTGAGTTGGAGGGGGAGATATAAACAGAAAAATCCACAGTCTGCAAAAGCACTGTATGGGAATTTCATTGCATGTTTTCTGAAAAGACTAGAAATAACATGCATAGTCATGAAGCTCAAATTAAACTCATTAACTCCTATAGCCACTCATAACCTTTCCTTTATGTTATACCTCTCCCCTTTCATTAAATTAGAATATTAAATCTACTCTAAATCTTGTATTTGACATCCACGGGCAAAAATTAAAATATACACACACAGAGAATACTTTTTAGGAGATGAACCTTTAATGAAATATTTAAAAACTTCAGCTCCTTGTCCCTGTTTTCCTCCTTCACTTTCAGGGTATCCTCTCTTTCTCTCTTCCCTCTTCTTACCCCTCTCCCCACCTTTTTCCCTGCCCCCACCCCCTTTCTCATTCCCTCTTTCTCCCTTCTTTCCTACTCAAATCTAGCCTTTCCATCATCCCTCTTGACCTCATCCCCTCCCAAATGCTAAGATTCTTTGTCCTTGTTTTCTTCTTAATATTTTTTGTTTGTTTGTTTTGTATATCCCAGATTTTGTATATCCCACATTTCTGATCTTGTAGAGGTAAATGTGATGAGGTTGTCAGAACAGATGTGTTCACCTACTGTTCTCTTAAACTGTCACTTTGCATTTTAACAGTTACTTGTATGCATGTGAGCCTTAAAGAAACTCTCCAGGAATAGCTCTCACTGAAGAAACAAATTAAGGATCTAAATAGTAGGTGATTTTTAATGTATATATACTTGCTGATACCTTGCTTGTGACAATAATTATAATTCTGCATAGAATGTTTTCCTCTCAGGGAGTATTTGAGTTCTTGTGCCAGATAGAAGACACTGAAATCAGTATAATGAATGTTTGAAACTGTCCCCGCTATTTCATGGTCGTGAACTCGATTTGATTTACTGCACCGCTTGCAAAGCTGCATTTCTCTGGAGCAAATGGAGTAATCAAAGATGACATCTGGTAACCAGGTGCCAGGTCAGGATTTCACCAAGGTTCAAAGTAAAAAACTATAAAAGACATTCAATACACAGAGACACTCAATTGTTATTTCAAGGTGGGACAGCAAAAGGAAACCAGAAACTGGTCGATTATCAGAGGGAGGAGCAAGCATGGGAAGAGAGGGGATCCATGTGAATGTTGAAGACTTTGGCACCTCAGTAGGGTCTGCCTGGCATTTCAATGAGACTTTGTGTAGAATTCGATATTCTGTTCAAGTGCTGTCATTTGCAGAGTAGTGGTGGGGAAGAAACAGGTAAAAAAGGCTGCTCAAAAAAGAAAGCGAATCCTTGCAAAATGGATGGTAATGATAATCAATTATATATTTACTACTATGATGAGCTTACCGCAGGCTATACATCATTCTCAAGGTATTTCATACATTATCTCATTTAAATATAGGAAGAATAGCCTTCCCATCATAGAAAAGCAACGAGGGTTGAAAATTAGTGTTCTAGAGAATCCTGGGAGAAACAGGACCATGGGGTCTCAGCTAGGAATTATAGAAAAGCACTTTTAGCAACTAAAAGTAAACTCTTAGGTAAATACATATGTAAGTTGCAAACTATTGCACATTAACAGTATCTGAGGAGTACACAGGCATCATAACTCTCAATCATCACAGGAAGTCTGGAATGGAGGCACCTTACAAGGAAACTGAGGTTTCAACAATTTCAAGAACTTCCCCAAGATAATAAAGCTAAAAAATGGCTGAGCTAGAATTTAAACCCAGAGCGATTTTCCCCTAGGCTATGCCTTTTCATCACTATAGTATGCCGTCTCTGGTCTCACCTTTTCTATTCTTATCTGAAGGTTTACTGCCGGAGATAATTCTCTTTCACCCTTGTTGACAAATTTGACCACGTTTCTAACTATTACTATAACTGAAATCACAGAATAAATATTCAATTATTTTCATCAGGACAGAATACCCTAAATTCTTCTCTTCCCAAGGCGCAATTTGACACCACTTTAAACTCAGAATAAGCACACAACACTCTTTTGCCATACTTATCCACACTTCAGAACAGATTGAACTCTCTTGATGCCAAAGCTTAATGATAAATCGTGTAGCTCAGTTTAGTGTCATAATATCAGCTTGCATTTCTTTAGCACCTGTCATCCCCATGGATACCAAAGTAATTACAGTCATAGACCAATATGCATCTATATATAGGTGTCTCTTCACCACCTTGGGGACATCGTTTCTGTCTTGAGGAATTGTCTGACAGTTCTAAAGAAGAATGAAGACAACACAAAATATTCATTTAAATCATAATATTCCTTGTGCTGCATATCCACTACAAGCAGGATAAATTTGAAGCTAGAAACTATTATAACTATACGCAGAATTTTTAATGCTTTGGGTTTAAATGTACCTTTTACCATTCTATTCTTGAATCAAAAAAACAAAACAAAACAAATTTTCTTTGGAAAGTCGTACTTTGCTAACAGCTTCTCTAATTCTATTTTTTATATTTAAAAATCAAACATCAATTTGCTTAATGAGAGTCAAGTTTCTATATTGTCCTGAGTGCCACATGTTTCTTTCGAATGACAATATTCTTCATCACAGACTGAAGAGAAAAAGTCTTCCCACTCATGACATGCATTAATTTTTTAATTACAAATAATTCAACACATATTAAGTATCAACGATTTTAGACACGCTTCTTGGTGGTGGAATGTAAGTAGGGATAAGAATATAAATGATGAGTAAGCCATGATACCTGCTCTAAAGAAATTCACAAGGTAGTAGGAGAAACAAATATAAACCACCTTTACACGTATTAGATGTGATATCATTACAACATACAAAAATTTTTGTGGAGCACAGAAGAGGAAGCAATGAATTCTCCTTGGGAGAACAGGGAATGTCCAACAGAGGAGATGGTATAATATGTTCCGACAATATAGTGTTGAGAGAAGGTTCCCCATGAGTCTCTCATGTTTCTGCACATCTTGTGAGTAAGGCATTGCCCTTTTGTTCTGGACTTTTTTCAAGAATGTTTGTATAGCAAGATCGATAGAGCTAGTGTGTCTCCCTCCTGAGAATAGACAGATTTTCTCACTTCCAATTATAATAAAGATAATGTTTCCCTTGGCGCAAAGAACAAGCATGCTTACAGCCCATTATAAAAGAGGCATATTCCCTAAGCTTAGGGTTCTTTAGCTGTGCTATAACAACTAGGACCCTTCCCATCAGCCCCATAAGGACTTGGAGGCGGAAGGGAAGAAGAGGTGGTACAAATATGACACTCATGATCTTTTCTCTGCCAGAGTATTAAAGTTCTTTGTCTCTGACCCAAGAGTCTTGTGTTTTCTGACAGCATCCATGAAGTACTAACAGACTAACTTACTAGATGTTAAGAGCAGTCTCAGACCCCTCACATTTCCTTACAGATAGCCTTTACTATAGGCTAGATTATTGTCCAAGCACTTTATACTTATTAACTCACTATCACAACAGTGCTATGATGTAGGTGCAGTAGTCTTTCCTTATCTGTAGTTTCACTTTTTGCAGTTTGTTACCAATGGTCAACCGCAGTCCAAAAAATTAAATAAAAAATTCAAGAAATAAATAATTCATAAGTTTTAAATTGCACATTATTTTGAGTAGCATGATGAATTCTCAAGCTGTCCCATTCCATCCCCTCTGGGGCATGAATCTTTCCTTTGTCCAGCATACTCACGCCATCTACACTACCTGCCCAGTAGTCACTTATTTGCCATTCGGGTTATCAGATCAGCTGTCGAGATATCACAGTGTTCATATTCAGGTAACCCAATTTTAATTAATAATGGCCCCAAGGCACAAGAGTAGTTTAAACTTTGTCATAGGTATGCAGGTATAGGAAAAAATATAACGTGTAACAGACTTAGTACTACTCATGATTTCAGGCATCTACTGAGAGTCTTGGAACTTATCCCCATGGATAGGGGGGGAACTACTATACAATTATTATCATCATCTCGTATTACAGGTCAAGAGATTACATAAGACACTGAGAGATTACATATAAATCTGTGCAATTTGAATTGAGAGTCTATGAACTTCGCTAATACTCGACTTTGCCACCTCCATGGTTGAGAGCTCAGTGCCTTCCATTGCTGAAGAGCTGGAGGTTGTGTCATGGCTATCAGTTTGGCACCTTCATAAAAAAGATTCTCTTCACATGAAATGCATGTAAAAATTATGGAAGAGCCTCTTGAGAGAGTAGAAACCAGCCCCCCAATGTTCACACAGCCATTGAAATGGGATGGAATTATCCAGGGAGAGTTCAAGTGGAGGGAGGGAGCCAATAATGTAAACTAACAGGTGTAGCCTATGAGTGTGAGAGAACCAGAAGAATATGATGTTAGGAGAGCCAAGATACAAAAATGTTTCAAGGTTAAGTAGTTTGTGAAAAGCACGCTTTGCATTTGGCAACATAAAGGTTGCTGTAATAATGTTCATTAAGGTAGTTTTGATGGAGTGATGAAGATAGAAGCTAGTTTAGAAAAGAGAAAGGAAAATTAGTTGTATAGGTAACTTTTACTAGAAATTTGGATTGAAGGGAGGTTAACTAGAGGGATATGAGGACATAGTAAGCTTTCATTTCATATTTTTAATTTAGATGGAAAAGACCAGATCATACATGAATGGTGCCATGGAGATAGAAAGATTGATTATGTTTAAGAGGAAAGATAACCAAAGTAGAAAATTCTTGAAAAAGTAAGAAGAATATGATTTTTTTTAAAAGGATGGTGGTTGCTAAAAAGAGACTAATCCAAACTCTCCAGCAGATTCATGGAAATAATGGTATTAAAACTCTGGCCTTTATTTTTTTCCCCTTCAACTATAACTTTTTTTCAAATATCATTTGATACTGATGCTTTATCCCAGCATTCACCAAAAAGGCAAAGAAAAAGCAGCAGTAATGGTTTTTTGACAATTAGATTGCTCAAATTAGATTTCCCTAGTAAAATACAGTTTTTCAGAGAACACTCTTTGAAAATATAAATCTAATTAAGCGATGAGATGCAATAGATGCCAGGGGTCATTATAATTTAACATTGATATTTTTATTCTTATATTTTCATGGTTTAGTGATTGAGGTGAGCTGAGCCAAGAGTAGCTTTATAACAATATTCAGGCTTCTATTGCCTGATACAATTTCTCAACACATCAATCCCCCGGAAAGCCGGAAACTCCAGTCATTTTGCATTATTTTCTCTAGTCATCCCTGCCTATTTATGACACCTCTGTTAGCTTGGTGCCTAATTTTCCCAGCTTCTGCCTCCAACTTCTACTTAAAATTAGGAGACCTCCCACCAGGAAATAGAAAATATGAAATATAGTACCCATCTCAGCCAGGACAGTCAATAAAGAATCAAGCATATCAATTTTTGTTTTATTTTTTATTTTTTTGTCAAGAATATTTTCATTCAACAAACTTTTAATGAGTGTGAATTCTGGGCCACAAACTAAGCAAAGCCGCTTTCACTCTAGATTGCAAAGTTATGTTCTAATAAAAGTGCAAAAACAAAAAACAAAACGAAGAATCTTACATAAGGGAGAATGAGCTCTGTTCATTTGTTCTGACAAATATGATGGAGTTTTAACTGCAAAAGTACTTACCAGCACACAGATAAACTTACTGTTGTACATCATGTAAAATTAATGAAATAATTATAGCGAAATCTCTCACTGAGACAGCTGGCAGCTTAATCCTTGACATTTTTGTAAAGAAAGACACCAGCAGGTAGGGATGAGTGTGGGTGTGTGTGCGTGTATGTGCATGAGTGCACACACGTACACAGGCGAGCACGTGCAAATGTGATACCAAATAGATTTTGTTCTGGCATCTAAAAACAGAAATTGCTGTTTATCTATATACTTACCTATATATAATCATTGAGGATTTTCAGTTCTATATATATATAGAGAGAGAGAGAGAGTTTTGTAGGTAGCAGGTAGACTACAAATTAATATATTTGGTCTCCTCAAGAAGGTAGTAATTTCTTGATGGCAGGAACTCTAGCTTTATTCTTGATGTATTATCCCTCTTATAACTGTCTCTTGGATAGTGTTCTATATACACTATCCACTCAGATGCAGCCACTGCTACTGCTGGAGTTGGAGCTGGGGTCTGGGATGGGGTAGAGGTAGATATAGAAAGGTGGGAAGCCATTGTTGACACGTAGACAAATAAGCAGTGCACCACAAAGAGTTAAAATGGGGGAGGACTAAGCGCATTTAGATTTGAGGGGTCTGAGAACAGAAAGATTAAGACTCTCTAGTTTATACAGTTAACGGATAATGTTCAGAGGTTGTCCAAAAAGACTTAAAATATTAAACATGGCTTTTCAGATTTTTTCTACAGGTTCGGAAAGAAATTTGGCAGGTAATATAAACTCTGAAATACATTTTTAGACTAGTTATTGAATAGTGCTCTTTGCAGTCTTTGCATTTGCTTAGTATGACTTTTCCCAGAGAAAATTATTAATCCACAAGAACTGACATAACTCTGGTAAATTAAAATTCTCCCAAAAGGAAGGGGGAAAATTACATACTTCATCATGCCAACACAAAGTTTTGTCCAGAGTTAAATAAAAATTCAATAAGATTGTAGTGTTCCTAGCATTTGGGTCCAGATCTACATTATGTTATAAATATTGACTGTATGAATCCATGGCTTAGAGGTTGGTGGTGTCTGTGTTGCTAGAACAGCCATCAAAACCAGAATAATCGCATTGAAGTGGTCATCACTCAGGATAAAACCTTACATTTTAAAATTATCAAGTATTGAAAGAGAGGGAAAAGAACATGATGGGCACCTTATCTTACTATTTTAATAGCAACAGCTCCAATCATGGCATTTAGCAATATCATCTCTACTTCGTGGAAGATGGCCATGCCTGTTCTCCATTACTGATTTCTACATACTACTTTGACTAGTAATTATTTTATTAATTCACATACTTCAAGGAGCGACAATTGACAGGCACAAGTCACCTGGGTTTAAAATGAATCTTACCACATTACATCAGAGGTAATTTCTCTAGTCTGGAAAATGAGCAGGAATTAAACTCCAGGCTTTAACAAGGTGTTGGCCTCTCACCTAATTCAGTGGTTTTCCACGTTATAAATTTGGAGGAGAAATATAGCAATCATAATTAAATATGCCTACTGTCCACAGTTATTTTCCAAAAGGTCTCTGAGAGAGCTCTCCAAAATTCTAGACCTCTTGGAGTTTATTTTTGGTGCAATATTTCAATTTTACTTTCTCGACAAGAAAAAAAAAAGACATTTTGTTTTAGTGATTTCGCTATTAAATTTAAGTCCATTTTTCAGAAGTCACAAAAATGTCAACAAATTAGTGTCTGTTCACAAATTTTTTTGACTAGTTCTAATGGAGTCAACATTCCATAACACATACAGCAGTACATTGGCATTCTACAAGGAGGTCAATCATAAAATTGAAAGATGGAAAGTATCTAGGCATTGATCATTATACATTCCAGGAGGAACGATTTGCAAACAAGAGATATTACTTACTCTCACACAGAATAAGTGGATAACTTGTAGGCTGCCATCTGCTCACAATTATATCATAAATAATTAAATATTCAAGGAATCTTGGATTAAATAAAAATGCAAATGTATTTCGTGCTTTGCCAAGGAGGACATTAAGTTTCATCTTATATACAAACACCAGTCCATTGACAGTGCAGATTCAAATGTTGTGTTGAGAAAGATTCTGAGGTCACATGGAGGTTCAATGGGAAAAAATGCCTTCTGAAATAGTGGCATCCACAAGGAACACAGAAGGGTCATGTGTCAGGAAATTACTATCCTGGGATAGATCCTTGTGGAAGATTACAATGGCATATGTTAAGTGATTACAGGCCGTTTCTGTGCCAGCAAAGCAAAACCAAGAGAGATACTATTGATAATTTTTCTAATAAACAATACAATCAAGTGAAGGTTGATTATCAGTATCAGTACTGACTGTTAGACTAGTTCCAAATTAACCTGGGAATATACAAACTTCCAATGTACTGCTTAGCAAGTAATAGAGAAAGTAATAAATCACCATGTTTAGAATCTTTCGCTCTTGGGATTTATGTGATATTTGCTAGGTCCATCAGTTGTGTTTGGTCTAAAAATTAAATAAGTCTTGTCTTCAAAAATTTGCTCTAAGGGCTATAGACAGGGTTATAGGTATCATGTAAAAGAGAAGGAATAAATAGATAAACTCCAAAGGGAGAAACCACTGTAAGACACAGAAGAAACCACCTTGAGATTTATGGAATCAGTATTATTTCTTAAGTTTTCTATTTCTTTGTAAAAATCCAGAGTTGACAGAGCTAAGTGGATAGCCTCAAACTTGATAATACTATTTTTAATAAATGAAAATATATATATTTTTTTAAATGTGGAATACAGGTTTCTATTGATATATGTTATTTCTCATGATGCAGGACAATTTATCTGATTTTTTTAGTCTCTACCATTCTTCCAGAGAGTATTATACCTTATACTACATGAAATTTGTTGCAAGATTCCAGGTTGAGGCTGAAAGATTTCAGGAATTTAAAAATTCATGTGTAAGTGGACCCACACAGTTCAAACCCATGCTGTTCAAGGGTCTGTATTTTGCTACTGTATTTTGCTACTCTTGCTCTGTAAGATGGGCTTTATTCTTTGTTAAACTGTATATTCTAACTGATTTTTAAGTACAGCTTCTTCAATATGGGTCAGGGTATTTAAAAATTCATTATACTGCCAGATACTTCATCAAGAATAGATATTGTCATTTTCTTAATCAATTGCGGTTCCTGTTCTTCCATATAGTATCCTACGTCAAGAACATGCAAATACTGCTATACTCTTTTTCACCTTGCTAAGAAAATGGCTAAAGATAAATAGGATTTGGGGACACTAATAGTCTATCATCAGCATTTGATTCTATGAACTCTGCAAGAATCAACGAGTGCATTCAGAATCTCCTAGTGTTTCATATTCCAATCTCAGTTCCTATGAATCAGAACCACAATTTAGTCTGTATTTTTTTTTTTTAGTGTTATTGACATTTAAAATATCATAGCCTGTGATACAGATGAGTGGGAAGATAAAGCCAGTTGTCTATTGCTAAATGTCTCAGATAATGCCATTTATCAATAGAACTTAGTGAAACCAGGTTTTGTTTGGCTCACTTAGAATGGATCCATTAACCAACTATGTGTGTGTATGTATATGTGTGTATCTTTTCAAAGTCTTTTTCTAATAAATGTTATTTATTAGATTTTTACTTACTAAATTATAAACCCAGGCTCTTTACACCTTTACAGAGGATTTCTCCTTTAGATGGATAATCCTATCCATTGTGTATGCACATTGATAATTGACTTTCAAAGGGTATTATTTCCTGCATCTCCAAATATCTAAATAGCTTCATGCATTTCTTGGATTAACAAGATGCATAATCTTTTGCCTTGGCAAACAAGAAGAAAAATATCTTTCTCTATCAGACAATATGTTTTATTTTCCCACAGCTACTCCAAATAAGATAAAAATAGCCAACACATGACAATTTTCTTTCAGGCAGCCAAGTAGTGCCCCAGTGTGCATCCTTCCCAGAGACTTTAACCTTGAATTGACTGCTCTCCAGCTCCTGTCAAAGGCCTGACAGACAGATACAATACACTAGAAGCAAGTGGACTGTGAATTCCACTGCCCTAAACAGAGCATTCTTTCCCCATTGGCAAAGTTGCATTGTCTATAATCTGGAACTGAAAGCCCACTGGCTCAGCTGTGAAATTAAGTTGAAGGAAAGATGATACACATTTCTCTCCTAGGATTCTGACACTGAAGGTGGTGGGGAAATGCAGAAGAGAAGACAAATTTGAGGCCACCTCTAATCTGGTGCCTATATCCGGTGCAGGGTTAATTTCAGAGGTATAAGGGTGAACACAAAAATACCTGGCCAGTTGCCTGCTTTCAATATCCATTTGAAAATAAGTTTCCTGGGGTCCAAAAAGGCTATGATTTTCCCAGTGGACATTGCTGGAGAGATGGCAGAGGAAAAATTAGAACTAGATGAACAGTCCTATCCCATGCCTTGAGTGTCCCTCAAGAGCATAGCAGGTAAACCAGAGATTCGCAACTACCTCAGTAATTATTCAAACGACTACTTATTAAGGACTTATTTAGAGCCAAGCTCCACATGAGGCACCCCAGGGCATCAGGTGATATATTAGATACTGTATATTCCCCCATGAAACTCACCGAGTATATAATAAGAGAACGATGCATGGAACAACTAGAAAACAAAACTCTCATCTTGTTAGAATGTTCTCAGTTCATCCTACTTATCTCCCGTGGGCTCCGTGATGTTACATGGTGCCCTGTGCATACCCAGAGGTAGGCTGGGAAAGCACTGATGCCTCAGACAAACACCCCTTTTCATCCTCCCCCACAATGTTCCTCCAAATACCATTTCATTCATGTTTTTCTATAGACTGAATGCCAACTGTAAGTTTTATATCCATTAAAACCTATTTAATCTTCACAAGAAATCTAAGAAATAGGCAATACTGTATTGTCCATACTTGGAAGTGGGAATAATCTTTGCCTGAATAAATTAAATTCATATGGTCATACAGTTAGTAAGTAGCAAAGCTAATCACATGTCTTTCTGATCCCAAACCACATCCTCTACCTTGCAGGCTGTCTTCCTAACTATGATCTCATTCGACCCTCACAGCCACATGACAACAAAAGAAGAGCAGGACAAATCATCTCCACTCCACTATGAAGAAATATACTTCATCCTTGGTTCTGTTTCAACCAAATTCAGTGTTCTTTCTATATCCCATTGACACAATAGTATTTGTGCAGCCTCTGATGTTATAAAAAATGGTCTTCATGTGTTTAACTCATTCATGTACAACACCAAAATTAAAATGTTTTGTCATTTCTACCAGCACCTAGGGAGCCATCTGTTACAGTCTCCTCATGTCTTCAGTCAGCCCCTGGATAATTTTGAAAATTAATTAGGATTGGATGTTCTTTGTGCAGTTAAAACGAGGATCTCCACTGGGACAGGTGATAGCTGTATAACTATTTGTAAATATGGCCATTGTGTGAATGTGCACACACACACGTATGTACATTTTATCCAAGAGATACTCAGATGCTTTGGCCACAAGGCTGTGGTCTAACAGAAAATTAACACTATTTTTTGACCTTGAACAAAGTCATTTAACCTTTCTTATCCTCAGCTACTTCATGATAAATGAAGAGTAAAAATAACTCTTGAGATGATTATTATAAGATTTAGTAAGCTAATTTACATAAGCATAACTTAAAAGGCAGTCATTAAACATTTGTTCATTTTTTCTACAAATATCAAGCACTACGTCTATAGTGGCCAGACTCAGGGACATAGAGATGATTAAGACACACACTTAATTGGATGAATGGCCAGTGATTTAATGTTGGCTCTTCATACCAGGAACTCCACGCTGAAATAGGCTTTGTTTAAGACTCATATCCACAGGTTGTTCTCAACTATGATTTTACTCACTATTAGGGAGAATATAACACTGCCCATTTACATTGTTTTAGAAAATGTTATTTCTAAGTGATCAATATTACAGAAAATCTCTAAGGATAACTTTAATCAGATTTAAAACTATGGACTAAAAAGATTAAGTCAATTAAAATTAAAAAGCATAAAATACATTATAACATAAACTTTATTCCATTTTAATTCCTTTTCAACATTATCTTTCAACTTTATCTAATTTTTACTTTTATTATTTTTTTACTTTTCTAACTTTTATTTATATTTTCAATTACAGTTTACATTCAATATTATTTTATATTAGTTTCAGGTATAGAGCATAGTGATTAAACATGATATAATTTACGAAGTGACTCCTCTATTAGTCTATTATCCACCTAACACCATACATAGTTATTACGATATTATTGACTATATTCTCTACGCTGTACTTTATGACTCCTTGACTATCTCATAGCTACCAATATGTACTTCTTAATCCCTTCACCTTTTTCACTTTCTCATGTGGCAATCATTAGTTTTCAACTTTATCTAATTTTTAATTTTATGTTTTGATCTATTTTTAGGCTTTTGAATTTTAACTGGTTATAATCTTTTTATTCCATAGTTTTATATCTAAAGTTATGCTTTAGATATTTTCCTTATATCTATACTATTGATCATTTTAAGTTTTACTTCTTTTGTTTAACATTTTATATTTTAATATGTACCTTATTATATTATTTCTTATAATTCTCATATTCCTATTTCTATCATTTCACTTTAAACTTTTTTCTTTCTTGAAGTATGACTACATTGAGTTTCATGATTTCCTTTTGTAATAACAGGCAGAAAGGATAACAGTAGTGGGGGAAGCCCATGATACAAGTAAGAGTAATTAGAGACTTTGTACCACCAGTTTTCTCCAGAAATACTTTTCCAGCTACCCTCAAATACAGGTTCTAGCGAGCTAAGTAACTCACCCAAGAGGCACCGTGGTGGTGTGGTGGGCGAGTTACTCGTACCACGCAGTGACAGTGAGTGACACCTGGAATTCATTCAGGTCTTTGTGATCTCAATATCTTTGCCATTCTACACTGACTCATCTCTACTGCATTGCTCAGCCTCTAGGATGCATATCCCCTTTAATGGACTGATAATTGAATTATTTTGTAATAAGACAGTCATTATTACCTAAAGGTAATAATGCAATTCTTTTTTTAATTTTATTTTTAAATTTGCAATTATTGTAACTTGAAACATTACACCAGGGGTTCTGTGAGGTTATGCTATTGGTGAGAAGTTCTACAGAGGGTTATTTTTATGACTGTATTAGAAAATTAGTAATGCCTGCTTTGTAATGTTACTAGCTAAGAGGGTTCTGATATAAGACTTTAGGGTCCTGATAAAGTATTTGTTCACATTTTGAGGCAGATTCAGACTCTTCGTGGGAGAAACTTCGGCTTTGTTTGCAGGTATTCCCTCAGTCCACTTTCTTGATACAGTGACTAGTTATTCAGGAATAAGTTAGGCTCCTTAATATTTATAACTGAACCCAAACTTTCAGTCGAATATTAAAGTAGTATTGACTGGCAATATTGTGGGGTTTTTAAAAATTATTATTTTGATTGCAAATGACAGAAGCCCAATTTGAACTAACTTAATGAAAAGAAGGATTTATGGAAGAATATTGTGGCAAAATGTATTTTACAAAAATAGCAATATTGATATATTAACCATTCCTACATGCTGATCTTACAATGTGACTGACACTCTTCCCATCAAGAGGTGGAGTCTATGTTCTATTTCCTTGAATCTGAGCTGGATTTTATAATTGTACCAACAATGGAGTGTGGCAGAAGTGATACAATTTGACATCTGAGACTAGGTTTTTTAAAAAAAGATAATGCTTCCATCTAACATACCATTTATCTCTCTCTTGGGAACTGCCACAGGAACCCAGCCATCAATAACCATGTGATAAGAGGAGGAAAAGAGAGCAGTTTCCAGCATAGTGCAGGGTCTGAGTAGATCCCACAAGGCCAAGAGTACAAGCATTTGAACTTTATGATTTTAACTAAACATATATTGTCAAACCTTTGGCAAAGGCTTAGTTTTGAGAAAATCTATTCATAGACAATTATCTAAAGTATCAGCAGACTATTCACTTCTGTATAAAAATATAGACTCTTGGATCTCACTCCAAATTTATGACTTCAGACCTCTGGACGTTGGACCCAGGAATCTGCATTGTAAGATAAATGTTTATATTTTCACACAATTTGATATTACAAAAAATATATATATTTGCTTAATAATTTTTGTGTTTTCAGCATAAAGCTCAGAATCATTTTATTTCTTCCAAATGTTTTCCTTGAAGATCTCCTATAAAATCAACTCTTGGAAAACCTAAGAAATGACACTTAACAAATCTGCCTTACAAACAAGACTTTCCTACATACTCTGGGTAAGTAACGGTTTATGCTCTGTATGCAGTTAAAAAGAAAAAGGAGAATTTTCTTTATTTTATTGCCTTCCTCTTTCTTGGAGGAGGGCATGAGAACCTAATTTTTAAAATATGGTGTATTTTATTTTAGTACTTACTTGCACAACTGAATTATAGCAATGCAGGGTTTTTCTGAGGATATCGCAGCTGTAGTAATAAATCAATAACATAAAACTTGTCTTCCAAGATCTGCTGTTTCTATTTTATTGGTGTATTTCTAACAGGGGCACAAGGGCCCCAGGAACTACACATCCCTGCCTCTACTCTTCCCTTGACATTCTCTACCCACCGCCCCCTCACCCCACCAAATCTATGCACCAAACAGCAGTCACCGGGATCCTCTGAAAACCTGTCAGATCATGCCATTCTTTGCTGAAGACTCATCAAAAGCTTCCTTTCACATTTAGAATTACATTTGAATCATATTTCATACAGGAGCAAGGCCTGGACTACTTCCTACCTCTCTGATCTCATCTCTTATTTCTTTTATTCTCCTGTCCTCTTTGCTATTTCTCAAACATTCCAACAGACTTCTGCCTCAGGACACTTGCACCCCCTCTTTCCTTCATCCAAAACATACTCCTTAGATAGTCCCATGCATGACTTACTTCCTCACTTCATTCAGGTCTCTGCCAGAATGATGTCTCACTATAAGGGCTTTTTCTACTTAAAATAACACTCACACCCACCCACGCCTCCTGTTACCCTCTTTCCTGTTACTGCGATTTTTCTTCATAATACTTCTCAGTACCCCAGTGCCTGGCTGATGTGGAAGGGACCCATTAAATATTTCTTGAATGAATGAATGAATAAATAAATAAATGAATGAATAATTTAATCACCAGTTTTCTTTGTTCTGGAGAACATTAAGAATTTTAGCATTTCCTAAAGCACCTAATATACTCTCTGAAAGGCAAACCAGCCACCTCCAAGAGCAGAGTTTGATGTGATCAAGTTCAGTTTCCAAGTGTTTTGGAAAGAATGATTGGTGGACTATGTGAGATTTTATAGTATTCCTACAAATCAAAAATTTTAGGCTGTTTTTCACTAATGATGTGTGATATACTCTCAAGGAAGAAACTGTATAGAAGACTTGGGCTTTGAACGTGTTAGAATTACTTCATGCCTGCAACAGACTATGAGGCAAGGGCATTGACTTTCAAAACTGTAAGATGAAGGTGAGTTATGCAGCAAAGATGTTTAGAGACTGTGTTACTTTCATATTGGAGTCTGACTGGTCATTGAACCAAATTTTCTCATTTGAAAGTTCCCAGCAAGTGCATATGCTTTGTGAATAATACGTCTAGCATTAGCACTTGCAATGATTATTGGGAAAGGTTGCAATGTCTTCCAGGAAGGACCTGGCGTTTAAGTCTCAGGAGGATATTTCTAACTTAATATTTACTGCTGAAAAACAATTCCTAGATTTCCAAGGGCAGACAGTTAATTCACTTTGTTATACTTTGGTTCCCACTGGATAGCTAAACAGGGTGAAGCTTTGCAATTTGCACACTTTGAATATTTCCTGATATGGTAGAAATCTAATTAGGCTGCAGAAGCTAATGAAGAGACGGGTGGTGCTAATGACAATTTGCACAGCACACTGTGTTCAAGGCTACCTCTAATCAAAACTCAAAATTTTGCAAACTGATACCACTAAAAGAGAGGTGCATATAAGCAATTGAGTCAATCCCATGTAAGTGACTCCTCAAAAAAAGCTATTGGCTCTTATTTCAGTTCAGTGAACCCAGAAATATAAATACGATGCCTGAGGTCTACAAGTTCAGGTCTAATTATAATCCAGTCATTGTTAGCAAAGCTCAGGTCAGTGGCTTGGTGCTGGTTGACAGATGCAAGCATAGTGTATGACTGATGTGTAGTATCAGAGAGAAACTCAGGATTGTCAAACTTCAGTGCAATCTGAAAGTTCAATAACAATGAAGATGTTATTGTACTTTCAACAACTATGCACTTCTTAAATGAGATGAGCTGGAAGGCAGTTATTTCCAAAATGCAGAAGACCAACAAAGTGAGAGTGAAACACTGAGTGTTTTAGAAATACATTCTTTAAGGTTCCAGTCTGAAGATTCAAATACAACAGATCCAAGTTACAACCTTGAAGTATATACATTCTTCTAAAACTTTCTAGGTGATCTGAATACACTCAAATTTGATTTTAAACTCAATCATAATTTTAAAAGATAATT
>NW_006441954.1:346256-369192 GCF_000325575.1 Pteropus alecto | reverse complement strand
TTGATGTGATCAAGTTCAGTTTCCAAGTGTTTTGGAAAGAATGATTGGTGGACTATGTGAGATTTTATAGTATTCCTACAAATCAAAAATTTTAGGCTGTTTTTCACTAATGATGTGTGATATACTCTCAAGGAAGAAACTGTATAGAAGACTTGGGCTTTGAAAGTGTTAGAATTACTTCATGCCTGCAACAGACTATGAGGCAAGGGCATTGACTTTCAAAACTGTAAGATGAAGGTGAGTTATGCAGCAAAGATGTTTAGAGACTGTGTTACTTTCATATTGGAGTCTGACTGGTCATTGAACCAAATTTTCTCGTTTGAAAGTTCCCAGCAAGTGCATATGCTTTGTGAATAATACGTCTAGCATTAGCACTTGCAATGATTATTGGGAAAGGTTGCAATGTCTTCCAGGAAGGACCTGGCGTTTAAGTCTCAGGAGGATATTTCTAACTTAATATTTACTGCTGAAAAACAATTCCTAGATTTCCAAGGGCAGACAGTTAATTCACTTTGTTATACTTTGGTTCCCACTGGATAGCTAAACAGGGTGAAGCTTTGCAATTTGCACACTTTGAATATTTCCTGATATGGTAGAAATCTAATTAGGCTGCAGAAGCTAATGAAGAGACGGGTGGTGCTAATGACAATTTGCACAGCACACTGTGTTCAAGGCTACCTCTAATCAAAACTCAAAATTTTGCAAACTGATACCACTAAAAGAGAGGTGCATATAAGCAATTGAGTCAATCCCATGTAAGTGACTCCTCAAAAAAAGCTATTGGCTCTTATTTCAGTTCAGTGAACCCAGAAATATAAATACGATGCCTGAGGTCTACAAGTTCAGGTCTAATTATAATCCAGTCATTGTTAGCAAAGCTCAGGTCAGTGGCTTGGTGCTGGTTGACAGATGCAAGCATAGTGTATGACTGATGTGTAGTATCAGAGAGAAACTCAGGATTGTCAAACTTCAGTTCAATAACAATGAAGATGTTATTGTACTTTCAACAACTATGCACTTCTTAAATGAGATGAGCTGGAAGGCAGTTATTTCCAAAATGCAGAAGACCAACAAAGTGAGAGTGAAACACTGAGTGTTTTAGAAATACATTCTTTAAGGTTCCAGTCTGAAGATTCAAATACAACAGATCCAAGTTACAACCTTGAAGTATATACATTCTTCTAAAACTTTCTAGGTGATCTGAATACACTCAAATTTGATTTTAAACTCAATCATAATTTTAAAAGATAATTTTAATTTTTTATTAAAATATTAATAAACTAAAATTATTTATTAAACTCTGAAATTAACTGTAAATATTTTATGGGGTTATATTATATAAAACTTATTTTATATTTAATAAAAAATTATGGCATACCTAAATTAGAAGGTGGGGATGGAAAGAAGTATGTGGGTATGAGAATGTCATTAGGAGGATGGGGAATAGGAAGATGAAGCTTAAAGAAAACAATGTAAACATGCAAGTAGAAATCTGAAGTTAAGTTCCAGAAGAAACAGCTCAAAACATTTTGGGTGATTGATTCTGGGAAACAAGTATAGGAGATGTGGAAAATAGCAACTGTTATTTTTTTTCTTTGTAAACATTGTAAAACTGTCTGATTACAGTATATTACTACACTGATCAATATACACACAATTTGATTAAGACCTAACAGAGGCCAGATTTACCCTCTTGCTTACAACAATAAAAGAGATTAATTGTATGAAACAATAGATTGCAAAACACTATACATCGGGCACTGAAAGACAGTATTCCTTGAAAGGTGGGAAACAAATGAGGTGAACCCTAAAATTGCCAAAGCTTATAGCCTTGAGAGAGTTTACAGATAGCAGTATTGGGGGAGGGAGTAAAAGTCGTCTTTATTTGCTGACGACATGATAATTTCTGTAGAATATCCAATACAATCTACAGAGGCTACTAGAATTAATAATTGAGGGTACTAAGGCTTGAGATATAAGTCAATATACAAAAATCAGTTATATTTTAAAGTAACAGTAAATTGTTAGAAACTGATTCTTTAAGTAATGTTTATAAGAACATTGAAATATGAAGTTCTTAGGGATAAATCTAACAAAAGATGTGATGTACCTATATATTGAAAAATATAAGGTATTGCTGAGAGAAAACTAAAGAAATTTTGAATACTTGAAAAGATGTATTGGGTTCATGGGTCAGAAGACACAGTTGTCCAATGCCAGTTCTCCCCCAAATTGATATATAATTCAACATAATACTAATCAAAATTCCAGAAAGCTTTTTTTAATGGAAATTAAAAACTTATTCAAAAATTCATAGTGAAATGCAAAGGCCCTAGAGTAGCCAAATCTTTGAAAGAGAAAAACAGTTTCAGGACTAACACTAAAACTAGTACTTATAGTAAAGCAACAGTAGTATAAAGAGTACGGTATTGGAGTACGGATAGAACAATAGGCTAATGTAACAGGATAGAGAATCTATAAATAAAACCCCACATACATGGACAACCTATTTTCGGTAAAGTTACAAATGTAATTCAATGGATAAAAGATAATGTTTTCAACAAATAGTACTGAAATAATGAGATTTTGTTATGCAAAAAAATAAATAAATAAAAGACTTTGGCCATAACTTGTACTATGTATAAATCTTAACTCTAAGTGGATCATAGGACTTAAAACTATAAATCTTATGGAAGAAAACATTAAAAACTTTTGTGTTTTGGGGTTAGGCAAATACTTCTTTGAAACAATAATAAAATCATAATCTATAAGAGAATAAACTGATAAGTTTGACTTCATCAAATCAAAGCCTTCCTTAAAAAATCATGTGATGAGAGTGAGCAAACAAACCATAGGCTATGAGAAAACATTTCCAAATGATATATCTCATAAAATATGTAAAGAACTCTCAAAAATCAATAAGACAATCCAATAAAAAATGGCCAAAATATTAAAATGGATATTTTCACCAAAGAAGATATATGATGACAAATAAAAACACGAAAAGATATTCCACATCATTAACCATTAGGAAAATTAAAATTAAAACTAAAATGTGATACCACTGCACACCTATTAAAATGATAAAATTAAAGACTGTACATACAGAATGTCAAAAAAGAATTTGGTTGTTTTTGAAAAAGTTAAACATACACTTACCATATGATCCATCCATTCCACTTCTAGATATTTACCCAAGAGAAATAAAAGTTTATGCCTACACAAAGACTTGTATATGAATGTTTACAGCCACCTTACCTATAATAGTTAAAAACTGTAGACATCTCATGTATACATCAACATATGAACAGATAAATAAACAGTTGTACATCTATACAATAGAAAACTATTCAGCAATAGAAAGGAATGAACTATTGATATGTACAACAGTATGAGTGAAATAATTATGTTGAATGGAAAGAAGTCAGACAAAAGAGAATGAAAAATGTCAGACCAAAAAAAAAGAGTTCAGTACATACTGTGTGATTTTATTTATATAAAACTCTGAGAAATGCAAACTAATGTATGGTGACAGAAAGCAGATCAGTAGTTGCCTGGGAACAAGGATGGAGAGGAGAGGCGTGGTGGTTAATTTTATCATGTCAACTTGAGTGGGCCACAGGGGACCCAGACATCTGGTAAAACTTGATCCTGGGGGTGTGTCTGTAAGAGTGTTTCTGGATAAGATTAACATGTGAATCCATAGACTAAGTGAAGCAGATTGCCCTCCCCAATGTAGGTGGCCCTTGTACAATAAACTGAAGACCTAAATAGAACAAAAAGTCTAAGTGAATTCCTCTTGCCCTACTACTTGAGCTGAGGCATTAGTCTTTTCCTGCCTTTGGACTCAAGCTGAAAAATCAGCTCTTCTTTGGCTGGAAGTGGCCAGCTTTTCGACTGTAACTGATACCACTGGCTCTCCTGTTCTCAGGCCTTTGAATTCAGGCTGAAATCACATCATTGAATCTCCTGGGTTTCCAGCTTGCCAACTATAGGTCTTAGGACTTCTCAGTCTTCATAATTGCATAATCAAATTCCTTATATGTCCTATTGGTTTTATTTCTCTGGAGAACCCTGAATGATACGAGGGATAAAGTAAGGAATGATAAAGGTACACTAACAAACTTTTGGAGATGATGTATATGTTCACTCTCTTGATTATAATGATGGTTTCATGAGCATATACATATGTCAAACTTTTCAAATTTTACATTTTAAATATGTGAAATTTATTACGTTAATTATACTCCAAAGAAGTTGTTAAAATTTAATTTTTGAAAAATGTCAGTACATAATGAAGAACAAATCAACCTATGAAAGTATTATAACAGTTACATGTAAAGCGCTATGGAATCCCAGCAGAAAAAAGGTTGATTCTAACTACAGGTATTGAAAACACTTCAGAGAGAAGGTGGAGCTACAGTGTGAGTGTGTGTACCTCTAATCACAACATCCCATATCCCAAGGGCCTCACCTATTTTGCATTTTCTTTCCTCTTGCCTTTATCTCATTCCCTCTCAGTAGAAAGCCATGGTTTCAAGTTTTGGCTCTAAAGTTATGTGGCAACTGACCAGTTAGATAGCCATCATCCAACAGATTATACAACCTTGCACTGTCTAACTCTGTGAATAAGCATGCACTAACATCTCTCAACAATATTTCCTCATTTATACAATCAGGGTTATAGTGGTACCTATTTGAGGGCTTATATAATGAGACTCAGTGAGATAATGTGTATAAGGGAGTTATCACAATTCCCAGAACATGGCACTTAATAACATTAACTGCTTTTATTCACCCCTAGCCTTCCTCCAAACATCAGCCCAGAGCAACTTTTCCCTCCAAATTAATGTGATCGACTGTCTCTCTAATTCACCATTTCCTTACTACCCACTTTCAGTAGTTAATTCAATTCTTGTTCTTTTTTCTGCTGGGTTCCCTTGTATCCTCGACCCTCAGCATTTGCACTGAGAACTGGTTAAAAGCCATCTGAATTATTCAGTATTTGACAAACACGTACAATTGGGAATTCTAATCTGGCTTTAAAATAGAAAGTATCTGTGAGTAATTTATTGCTGAACTCGACACTGTCCAGAGCTTGAATAGATAAATGTAAAATTACCCTTGGTGATTCTTATGAAGACGTATGTAAATATGTGAATGGGCAGAGCATAGTTATTGAATATTTAAAATCATTTTGCCCATTACGAGTGAATGGTTGGCCAGAGTCAATTGTACACTCAAAATCAATAAACTGAGGAGATATTTCACTCTGAATTCCAAAATAGACAAGGGATTTATTTCTTCACATTTCATGGTATGCTATCAGAAAATTATTAAGGGATTTAGCAATATTGAATCTGAAACTAAGTGTAAAGGATAAGGAGAGAGCAGCACATTCTCTCAGACTTAGCCTCAGGCCCTGCCCAGATGGCAAAAATCAACCCTTGCAGAATTGCAGAGTTGACAAAGTTTAACTTGGTGTGTCCCAGACTCTTTTTTTATACATTCTCATCTCTGTAGCTCTTTCTCGTTCTCTTCCTTTCTCCTCTGGAGCTCAGGGGGAAAAAAAGTCTAATATTAGCCAGTTAAAATTCAGTGTGAACAAGGCTTAATGTCTGATTCCTCTAGGGGAATTTACATTTTAACAAGAAAAATTTAAAAATCATGAAATTTTAGAAAAAGACTCATTGGGTAGAAGAGAATTTGGGGAGAGGTAATGGGACTCTTTTTATCTCCAAAATCTTTACTTATTTTACCACTTATACTTGATAAAAGTGTCCTTTGTTTCTGGGTTTTAAGAGAAGCTTAAAATTGCTTGTTTCACGGACTTGTTTTCCTGGAAAATTATGCTTACTTCCTATGCCAAAGAAGAATGGTAGAAAAAAATTTCAAGAGATTTCTTGGAGAACAAATGAGCATAGATGATTTTAAAAATTAAATATTTCGGTTTTCTAAAGTGAAAAATCAAGATTTATTGCCACATGTTGTTTAAAACTGAGCAAAACATATCCTAGAGTTGATTAGAAATATATAGATCTTATGCTATAAAGGCCACTGAATTTTATATTGTTAGGTAAGGCTGGTTGCCGAAAGCCATTTTAAGTAGAGTAGAATTAAATTTAAATTGCAAAAGGTACCATAATTCTAACAAAGTGAAAATATGGCCACATGAAATCGCTCTTAGTAGTTAATGTCATCAGAAAAATATATATTAAAAATACATGGCAGTATAACACAGCCAAATGAGGTAAAGTTAAAATTTTGAATCTAAAACTGCTTAATAATTTCTTATTCACTTATCTCAAGTGTCTAAGGGCCTAGGATATATCAGATATTGTGCTAGCCAATGGAATCTCAATTGGAGATACAGTCTTTGCCTTCAACGAGCTCACTGGTAGGGACAATGGTCATGTAAATGACAATGGTGTAATATGACAAGTTCTATAAGAAAGAAAAGCACAGGGAGCTATGCAGACAGAGAATAAAAGCTCCTGGGCTGTAATCAGAAGAGCATACCAGGGCTGTGTGTCCCTAAAGAGGAAGACTTGCAGATATGAGTCTTAATGAGACCTGAAGCAGAATTCAAACCACAATCCCTGGGTAAGAAAGAATTTGCAAATATCATAAATAAAATGTCCAAACAAACTGTAAGATCACAAATGTCCATTGAAAATGAGGTAGGGCCGACACCTAGCTGATGTCCGCATGGAAAAGGAGAGTTTTGGGGGAGGGGGAAGTAGGGGTCAGGCGTTCAGTCTGAGAGAGATCTGTATGAGAGAGGATGAGACTTCCCATTCCCTTTGCCAGGACTATTTTTCCTTCAAAATTCGACAACATTGGCTTCTCCTCACAACTCAATGTTTTATTTTCTCTGTAGCATTTCTCAATAACTAAAAGTATCTCATTTATTTACCGACATGCCGCTTTATTTTGTTTCTTCCCACTAGAATATAAGTTTTATGAAGGTCTGTTTGACAAAAGGCATCTAATAAATATTTGTTGAATGCTTGTTAAATGAAGAATGCTGGGATCCAGGGAAAAGGCAGGAAGATGCAGTGAATGGAGAAACACAGCAGGCCTGTGAGACAAAGAATTTTCAACTTTAAGGTAATTAAAAGTTGAATCAAGCTAGTATGGGCTCTAATGGTCAAAGCATTTGTCATTTAAAGATTTTTTTCACTATCTTTCTTATATAGAGCTGGATTATTTTAAAATATGTACCTAAATTTGGTATAAATCTTGATCTTGGCTTATTTAATTAATGATGGAAAAATCGTAAAGTATCAGCCCACTAACACAAAATTCGTCAGAAATTAGGGTGTCTTAATACTCTCCTATGCCATTTGTCTGAGATATTGCTTATGTGCATTTTATATGCTGAGATTCTTTCAGGAGGTATACATTTTAGAAGGTCACATTTGCTCTTTGATTCAATGAACTCCTCAGGAGAAATAAAAATCTTGTGGTGTTGGCTGTCCTTTCTTATAATTTCAAGACAAAGCTTGTGTTCTCACTATGTCTGGGGTAATTCTTCAGTCTAGAGGGTGACAGGCTAGATTAAATTAGCTTTGGTTCTTTCATCACTAATTAGGTGACAAAGCAGGCCTACCTCAGGGCATACAAACTTAGACTCTGTTCCATAATTAGCCTAATGACAGGATGGTAGCCCTGGCGAGAGACGTTCTTGCATGATCTCCAGATCTAGAATTTACATTAAACAGTGGGTTTCTGAAGGACAAGAAGGTTGTCTCATCCCCCGTGTTTCGAGATATCTAACTCAGGGTAGTTTCCAACACATGATAGGCTCCCAGCAAACATTTGTAAAACTTAATGTATTTCTATGAAGGAAATTTCTAGAAGTATATTACTGCATTCTGCCCTTAGCACTGTTTTATTCACTATTTTTATCAGTGTCTTAAATAAAGACATGCACATTCATTTTTTAAAAGATACAAGCTGAGAGAGATAAATAATGTGACGAATGATGAAATAAAGCTTCAACACTATCCTAACAGAGTAGAAAGATTGGCTTCAACTGACAGGATAAAATTTTAGAATGATATGTGAATATTCTCTTATATACATGCAAAATATCAATTATATCATTGTGAGAAGAGGAAAACTTATTAGTGATAGTTTATTTGAAAAAGATCTGGATCTTATCATTGGTCATAAACTTAGGAGGTATTAACTGTGTAAGGCATCTGCTGCAAAAATAAAACTAAAATTAAACAATGATAAGAGATTCAATACGAATATAATGTACTGAGTCAGGTAAATAATATCACTATATTTTATGGTCCTTGGACCATACCTGAGGATTTACATAATTCTCATTGTTATATTTTATAATCCAACAAACTAGAACAGTACTTTTCAAACTTTAATGCTCTTACAAACCATCTTATTAGTAGGTCTGGCTTGGGGTCTGAATCTGCATTGATAACAAGCTCCAGATGATGCTGAAGCCTCTGGGACACAAAGCACTTTTTCAATAGCAAGGAACTAGTGTCTTTCTAGAGAAAAGGCCACACCTGGAGGACTTCAGAACCTAAAAACCAGGCCATGACATTTATTGAAAGAACTGGACTATTTGGACTGGAGATTTGTATGGCGGGGACAAATTTCTAGTCCTTAAATTTCTAATAATTTTCTATGAATAAAAACAGACCGTGCTTTCTTGTCATCAAAGGCAAATGCAGAAGTGGAAGAAGCTACAGGAGGCAGATTTTGGCTAAATATAACAAGGTGCATTTTAGCAGATGGAGCCATTTGTTGATGGACAGCGCTGCCTCATAACCTCGACACGTCCCTGCATTAGAAATGTTTAAGCAGAAGGTGGCTGATTACTACTTAAGCATATAAAGAGAATTCTTGTGTGGATGAGAGGATGAACTTGATAAAATTTAAGATTCCTTTCAACGTTAGGATTCTGTGAATCTGCACCATATTTCTTTACTGTCTCCTCCTTAATGGTTTTTCCTAAGCCTACTGTTCTAGGGCCATGAACTTCACTGCAGATTCTCTCATGGGAAACTGGATGTGAAAATGCTTTGCAAAATATACAGCACTATATAAAATATGAGTTTATATTGAGAACTTTATACTACCCCCTTAATTTTGTTTTCTTTCTATATACCTAGGTGTCAATCTAACATGGAAGTCTCTTGGATCAAGACAATATTCTTGATGTTAATTATAAATAAGACCATGTTTCATACTAACAAGGATAGTGACAGAGAGTTGGATGTGTTACAAAGCAGTTGTGGCACGTTCAGCTTTTAGAAATTTAGAATAGATCCTGACTCCTAGGACAGTTCCATCATAACCTGCCATGGAATCTGACGGATAAATTAGTTGCTATCTTAAGACCACTTTCAAACCTAGAGTTGGGAAAAAATATGAACATATCTTTTAAAATATCTGTGTAACTTTAGCTTGTTTTCTGTTGTGTCTATAAATTGATTGGATAGCTCTGATATTTCTTAAGCTTTATAGTTCAGGATAATTTTTAGAGAATTGGCATTCTGAAAGATGGGGAAGGTACTTCATTAGGCTATTAGAGAAACTGAATCGATGCTTTTGTGCCCTGGGGCAAGCCTGCTGTGCTGCCTAATTAGTGGTGGAAAAACCAAAGCTAATTCCATCTAAACTGTTGCTCCTGGGACTGAAAAATCGCCCTAGACATTCCGGGAGCACAGGCTCTTTCTCAGAGTTAAAGCATCAGCATCAGCCCAAGCAGGACACTGATGTCAAACCATTGAGGCTCTTTTGTTCTCCTTCAGAAGCAGCTTTCAACACAATATAGTTGATGGGAACAAATGTCACACCCAGGAGGCTTCCAAATTAAAAACAATGGAAGCGGTGTATTCAAAATAATCTGTGACTTTTCTTTTGACATATATATCTACCAGTCATTGTTCTCCTGGATTTGAGACTCAAAAAGTAGTAAAGGAGACCTTCACATGGGTATCCAGGAAGTCATGCTGTATATGCATAGATTTATATAATACAGTACAGAAAAAAAAAAAAAACACCCTTCACATTCAGAAATCAATTTGTCTTCATAACAACATAGATAGGAGGTAATGAAGGAAGATCATTTCATTTCATTGATGAGGACATTGAATTTAAGAGAATCTACATGATGTCCTCAATGTCACAGAGATGCTAAATAATAGAGTCAGGACTCATGACTCCTAACTTAATTTTCTTTCCATTACGGAAGGATCAATTAAATGTTATATTTTCTTTGAAAACTAAAATAATGCCATTGGATTATTCCCATATATAACTACAGTAGAGATATGTTTAAATATCTTTGCCATTAATGTTTTTAATGGAGTTTCTTATATTTTCTCCTAAAATGTAGTTCACTCAGACAACTCAGAAAATGTTTTATAGATATCCATGGTAATTGAATTCCCACTGTGTACAGTTTTGCATGTGCTGTTATATAATCCTCACTAAAACCCCATGAAACAGGCATTACTAGGCCCATTTTTCAAATGAGGAAATTATTAGGAAAGATTAACCTGCAGAAGGTCTCACAGCTAGCAAGAGGCATATATGCCCCTCCTTCACATCATGCTCCTCTATTTAGTACTGTGGAGTCATTAACTAATGTGACCAATATTTATTGAATGTGCGTATCTTATAGTAGAATGAGATCTCAAAAATGTAGTTGATGATAATCTGAACCAAGTAATTTATAGCATTATCGCAGCTTAAATTTATTATTTTTATAGTTAGCTTGGAATTTATATACTGCCGGATGTCATTATTATTTTTTTTAAGTAGATGTTCAGGATGCAGCAAGTACTGAGTCAACACACAGTATACCTTTCAGTATTAAACTTTCGAGGGTCTGATCTGAGGATGAGAGATTCCTGGGAGTAAAATCTACTGTGAATCCATTTGTGCTGTCATCTTGCTTTGTGCATTGAAAGCCCATGATGTGGTTAGAAAAATGGGGTTTGGAGAGGAAAGTGGTTTGACAATTACCTTCTCTTCTGAGGCATACTGAAATGACATATTAACAGGAGCTCAATGGTTTTGGGAAAGAAATTATGTCTCCAAGCCTCAGTCTTCTGACCTGTGAAAAAAGGAAATCACTATTAGATCTGCATTCCTCTCGGGATTATTGTGAGGAGCAAATAAAATAATGTCCATAAAATCATTTTTAGCTGATGGATATTACAAATAGATTATATACCAACATAAGATATTCACATGTTTTCATCTTTATTATTTTCATTGATTTGGCTCTGAATCACTTCCTTACCTGGCCTTGCTACTATAAGTGCTGTTCTCACTAGGGCTTTGTCACTAAAATGATGGTTGTAGATATAAATGAAGCAGTGGGGAAAATGAAGATGTGAGGTCAGTACTAAGTTCCACATCTTAATAATAATGTGACCCTAGTCAAGTTACTTAAATACCTTTTCCTCCTTTGTAAATTGAGGAAATAACACTCGCTCTTTCATAAACAGGTTATGTATTTAAAGCCTCTAACCAAATTTAGGACTCTTAGGATATTTACCAATTGTTAGTTCCTTTTCCATAGCTCTACAAAAAATCAATTAATTTTTAAACCTGCTGTGACCTGATTTTTAGTTCTCCCTTCCCACATATAGACCTTTTTAAAATAGTTCTAAGTTTGTTCTCGGTGTTACCATACATAACTAATATGATAAAAATATTACATGCTATTTCCAACTCCAGCTTTTATACCCAAAGATGTGTTGGGTGATTCTGAGACAGACAAATTCTCATCTCTATTTCTAAACCAAGAGTCTGATATGTTAATTTATGCTTTTACCAAGGATTGGAAGGAGATGATTCATAAAAGCTACAAAGGCCTAGATATACTAACTGTAACCAAAATTAATTAAACTGTAATCAATACCATTATAGTTTTCAGTTATGGTAATCATGTGTGTGAATGATCTGAATCCATGGAAAAGTTTTGAAATTTATTTCTGTTTTTTTCTCCCACCATAACTCCCTCTCCTTGAATTGACATTAACGACACTTTTTCCCCCTCTTTAATTCCCTCTCCCCTATCCCCTTACCTATGGATGTTGTCGTTTTTCCTTAAGAATCAAATCTCTGAAGGCAGGGCGTCACCTCCCACATGCTCGCTGCATGCACCGGAGGCCTGGCGAACCCAGGGTATGGTCTGTGACTCCACCTGGGGTGTGAATCCAGGACCTTCTGCGTGTAAAGGAGACGTCCTAACCACTACGCTATGAAGCCACCCGATATTAATGACATTTTAGATGAAATTTAGCTTTTCATTAAATACATACCAGCAAATAAAGCAATAGTTTTTGAGAAGTGCAACAGCTCTTAAATAAAATATTATCGATGCTTTCTAATCAATGTTTCTAATAGTGCATGCAGGAAAATAGAATAGGTATCTGTGGGGAAGAAATCAATATATCATTGCAGTAAGGAAACAATTTAGGAAACTGCATATTTTTATTATTGTTGTTTTTTTAGGTTTTTGACTTCTTTTCTTATTTCGTATAATTAGCTGATTGATTTTTATGGTGAATATAATCATTTTTCTACTCATGTGACCCCTGTGAATTTGCTGTAATTTCATTACTTCCCACCAGGCGGAGACTGAGCTCTAGAAATTAACAAGTTGGCCGGCAAAGCCATCCTAATAAAAATTTCTCCCCTCACTTTTAGAAAGTAGAGCATTCCCAGGAAACTATTCTCACATCGAAATGGCTTAATGTGAAAAAGTAATTACCATTAATTTATATGGCAAAAATTTTGAGCATTCCCAGACTCAAAAACTAACCTACCAAATCACACAAAATACACTTAATTACATCCAGTTTTAAGCTGTTAACACTGTACGAGCTCTCTTAGGTTTTTCTTATACTGTAGGGCACATCTTGCTAACACATGTGCAAAATAAGATATCAGGAATGCTCGCAGACACAGTTCAAAGCTGTGGCACTTGGTGCTGAGATGCTAGTGTGGCTCCTGGACAAGGAACTTGGAGGTGCCACGCTCACTTCTTGGGGGGCACTGAAAAACAAATGCTGAACGTTATTTTTGCTTTTTACCTTTTTTCATAAAAGCAAAAATCTTTGAATTTCTTTCAGTTAGCCAAAACAGGTACTAATGTAGGTCTTTTGTAAAAGCAAAGTGGAATATTGCAAGCTCTTGAAAAGTAGGAGTACCAGCATGTACTTTTTTTGTAGTTTCCTGCATGAGTAGTTCCCAGACTCAGTTATGGATGTTTACATGTCCTCAGGTAGACCAGTGAAAACATACATCCACAGAGAATCAAATATTGGCAACACATGTGTCTTGAAGAGGCTCAGGCCAATGTGATGCCTTAATACAAGACCCAACTTTCCTGTAGCTCAGTGTTCATTTTTATTATCCTTGTCTGCCAAAGCTCAAAAGATTGTTGCTTATGAAATAGTTGGGTATCCGTAGAGAAAATGCAATATGTAAATAAACTCTTGCCCTTTATTCTTCTTTCTACCTACCTAAATCCTACCCTTTATTTAGAGTCATAACAAATCTCACTTCCAATTAAATCTTCCCTGATTACATTCACCACGCTTGCTCTCTCTCTATTTTGTCATGTTATAAAAGGTATTGCCTGGGATATGACGTAAAAGAAAGATGAAAAATTCATCTTTGAGTAAGACATACCAGCATTAGAACCCTAACTCTGACAGTTTCTAGTCATGTGACTTTGGGCAAATTATTTGGCCTCTGTAAGCTTCGATTTCTTCATCTTTAAAAAGAACATAACAATGTCAACTTAATGAGGTTGCTGTGAAAATTTTTAAACTAAATGCAGAGGAAGCATTTAGCATAATACCTAGAAAAAAAATAAACAGTAAGTAAATAGAAATTAGTATTATATCATACAAATTTAATTATAGGACGCCTTTCTCTGTGTATAATGTTTCTGCTAAAGAGAAAGGAGAAATTATTACTAAATGCACGATTGCTACAAGCTTTGTGATATATTAGATAATAGCTTGAAACAGTCACAATGATGGGCATGAAATAACCTGACAGAAAGTCTCTGGTTAGGTTTCAAAAAGCATTTGAATGATTATAGAATGAGGGTGAGGGGGAATCTGACTTGGCATATTTTTTTTAAAAAACGCTTAGAACATTTACCTCAGTGAGTTAACGGCATAGGTACCCAGAACATTGAGATGCTATAAACATTTTCTTGCAGTCTGTACTTTTTAAAAAATTTTATTTAAGGTATATTCTGTCATCCAGACAATTTAAATCCCTATAACCTCATTAATAGGTGGTATTCATATGTCAGAAGAAACACTCACAACATATTATATACTATAGAAGTACAGACTGGCTAGCTGTCTCTCAAACCCAATTTCTCTCATTCTTAGGTATACTTCTTTGCAGCAAGGTGTGGCCATGTGGTTTTGTGAACTGAAGTAATACACATAAAAATGCCCATATGCTCCATTCTCTTCTCTCTCTCTTTTTTTTTTTCCCAGCTTGGTGCAGATAAACACAATGATCCTGCAGGGTCATTTGTTTTAAAGACAGCAGAACCGAAAGAGGCAATAAGTCTGGCACCCTAAATCAATGCCACCCTCTAGTCAGGAAAGTCCATTTTAAATTCATATAAGCAAGGAATAAACTTTCATTGTGTTTGAGCTACCATCACCTTTTGATTTGTTTGTTATAACAGCGAGCAAACCCTAACTAATTTGATTTGTCCACATATATCTGTAGTATGTGTTTGAATTAGTAAAGTCATATTTTAAGAGGGACATTGGCAAATTTGAAAAGTGTTAAAGACAATTTAAGATATTTTGGATATTGAAATACTTAAGAATTCAAAAATCATTTGGAGAGCTTTTAAAAATGTATACTTTTTAAAATCTCCTAGGTGATTCTGATGTGTATCCTATCTTTAAAATTATTAGATTAGAACCCTAGCACAGGGGAGAATAATTGAATGAGTTATGGATGGCTTCACTGGAAAATAAAAACATGATGATGGCTGTCTTCAAATATCTGAAGGACTAACACAAGAAATAAAAATCTACACTTACACTGTGAAGAGAGACACTGGAAGAGGCTGACTGGAATCACTGGGTAGAAGTTACAAGAAAGGAGATGTGGGGTAATTCAATGGAAAATGTTATGATTATAATTTTTCAAAAAATGAACCACTTGCTTTTAAAGTAATGGGTTCTCCCTTTCTGGTAATATCCCAGCAGAGATGACGTAGCGGTACCACTAGTATAATGCTCTTCACAATGATTATTTCACCAAAACCTCGTAACCACTCTGTAGACAGGCCTACTTTTTTTTATAAATTAGTAAACTAACACTTTTCATCATTAAGTTGCCTTATCATTGTCACAGAGCCAGAAAACAACACAGGTGAAACTTTCATCCCTGTCTTCAAACTCAGAGATGAGTTTTTCTTTTTTTCCACTGACCATGTATATGTGAGTAGTTCCTCTCACACACAAGATTCTGAAAAAAGAAATTAAGAGCCCCTAAAAGGCAGAGATGTTATCTTTTTTTATTTATAGCTTCACTTCATTGAGCACATGGTATGTGCTTATTAAATATACATTCATCTGAATTTAATTGACATCATCCTTCTAAAATAAAAATGCCACAAAAAGTAGGCCTTTCCACTCTACTCTTCTTTCACACAAAACCACTGCCACAAATAATGTTGTACACTGCAGGAGCAATACAAGAAATATGGCCCATGCTTTCCAAACAGAGGATACACAAAAGCAGGAGTCAGATACTTGAGCCAACAGAATGTGAAAATACAGTTGAATTACACTCAGATTACAATAAAGTTTTTAATGCTGGTCTGTAAAGTGCACTGGATTAGATGTCAAGAGACCTCTGTCCTGCCTTGAGCACTTGGCCAAATCACTTACAAATATCTTCATCCAATAGCGAGGCAATGATTAATATCTGATGACACTACAAAAGGAGAAGTAGACTTTATATGCCTCCGGTACTTGATTAAGCCTCTCTAAGAGACCACCAGTTTGCAAGAAACAGTAGAGACAGGCACTTATTGTCTAAAGGAACATTAAAGGATGCCATGGGCAAATAAGACTACAGGAGACTCTACAGAATTAACACCACAGTTTCTTTAAAAAAAAAAAAAAGAGAAATAAGAGAAGGAGAAGATATATATAAAATATATAAATAACATAACAACCAATCGTAATCTTATTTAGGTCCCAATTTCAAATTTTAGGGTAAAATATTTTAAGCGAAAGAGTATAACCAATGTGATTCCATCTATTTTAAGTTTAAAAATAGACAAATACTCCTAGAAGTCACCATAATATTTTGTTTCTTCATCTCTGTTCTGTTTCTATGGGTGTGCTCAGATAAAAAGATTTAATGAGCTGTAGAATTATGATATGTACATTTTCTCATATATTATCCGATAAAAAGTGTAATGACATTAGTCTAGGTCTTATGTCATAAAGGTAAATTAGAGTTAAATGAAAAAAATGACCAACTCCTATTAGTTTTGTCAAGGAAGCCTTCATGGAATGATGGAATTGTTTAAAACAGTAATGGAAAACAAAAGAATCTTACTCAGTAAAACTAGACACAAAAGGTGTAAGATTTATATCTTATATGAGAGCAGATATAAATGCCAGAAGGTTGGGAAAATAAAGAAAAAGAGAATTTCAAGGAATGTATGCATTGAGAAAGGAGGAATCAAAAATATGATCTGTATTAACTTGGTAACTGAATTAAAAAACTAAAATTATCTATAATCATATCTGTATTCATATAGACATAATGCAAAATAGGCCTACTTTACATGGACACCATGGCTGCTTTATCTTAAAGATATGGTGACTTTAAGTGGCTATCACAAGGACATTAGGTAGAAAGCAACATTAAGCAACTGTAGTCTTCTGGCTCTGCATCTGCGTTTCATAAACTGGCTTGTCGAGATGAAAAATGTCGTGCCATCCATAACCCGAAGAAGAATGTCTGGGAAAGGATAATAGGAATTGAGGCCTCCAAGTCTCTCTCTTCTCATTACAGTAGTCCCTCCTTATCTACGAGACCCCTGTGGACGCCTGAAACCATGGATAGTGCCGAACCCTATATATGCTATGTTTTTTCCTACACATACATACCTATGATAAAATTTAATTATAAATCAGTCACAGTAAGAGATTAACAACTAACAATAGAATAGAACGTTTATAACACTATGTTGTAATAAAAGTTATGTCGATGTGGCATTATTAAGTAAAACAAGTGTGAGCTGAACACAAGCACTGTTATACTGCAATTGTTGATCTGATAACAAGACAGCTACTAAGTGACTAACGGGCAGAATCATCCATTGGTGAAGTACATGATTCTCGTCTTGGGTGGCAGAGCAAGATGGCATGAGAATTAATCACGCTACTCAGAATGGCACACAATTTAAAACTTATGAATTGTTTATTTCTGGAATTTTCCATTTAATATTTTCAGACCATAATTGACCTTGGGTAACTGATACCACAGAACGAAAAACCACAGATGAGAGAGAACTACCCTATATATACAGATGGATTATTTCTAGTACTTCTAATCTGATTGTTTCATTTCAACTCTATCCGTTACTGAGCTATAGGTAATACTGAAATTTTCCACCCAGAATACAGGGATTCTCCCTCACCCAGCAAATCTGCACATAATTTATGGCAAATAATAATTATAGCAAGTTTCCTTGTAACTTTCTTTGACGCAAGTAAAGCTGGTGACTCAGAATTCTGGGCCCACATCATGGGGATGTGACAGGGATAGAAGAAAAATGAACAAGCCCTGAAGATGGGAAAATCTGAGAAAGGGCTGATTCATAAAGGAGAAGCCATCTGTCACCAAAGACCTTTCTGACCCTAGGCACGCCGCTATCAGATAGAAAGTAAACTCACAAGACTCCAGGGCCAAGCTGAGTAAGACAGTTATAGGAGTGCAGAATTTGCCAAGACCTCCAGAATAGTTCTCAGACTAGTCCTCAAGAATTGAAATGGTCAAATATGCACCTTGGAAGAAAACACGTTTATAGACTGAAGAAAAGGAGGGGGAAAGGAGGAGTTCTTGTTTAATACCTACAGAGTTTCAGTTTGGGAAGATGAGAAAGTTCTGGAGGTAGGTGGTGGCGATAGTTGTGTAACAATGTGAACGTACTTGATGCCACTGAACTTTACACTTAAAAATGGTTAAAATAGTAAGTTTTACATCATGTATATTTTACCATGATAAAAAAAAATATTTACAGAAAGAGTTCTGGTAGCAAATATTTGTAAAACTAGAAATTAGAAAGTAGTCAGACAATCTGGTGCTGATTTTTAAGAGTCAAGAGTGTTTAGGCTCTGAAATCAGACTACTAGTTTCAAATCTAGGCTTCTAATCTCCATCTTCTTTTAGCTCTATAACATTAAGCAGATTATAAAGATGAGGCTCAGTTTCCTCATCTTTAAAGCGAATTAATTATAGTATGTAGTTTGTAGGATTAATGAGAGGGGTAAACAAGATAATCCATTGTCTGGTACAAAGTGCTCAGAAACTCTTAAGTATTATGTTGTTTTTATTATTATCGTGTCATTCTTATTATTGACAACTAAATTCAGACAATATTTCCTAGCAATAACACGAAAGGCTTCAAGAAAGCCTTCAGTAGGGGAGAAGGTGAAGAGTACTCATTTAAATCAACAAGAAATTTATTAAATGCCCGCTATAATGCAGTGCTCTGCTGGGAACTGGGGAAAAGAGAACAAACCCAAACCAAAGACACTATGTACTCTGAAGAAGTTTACAATCTCATTGGGGAGATGAAGTACACATATGAAGCAGTTCAACAAGGCCCAATGTGTAACAATGTTTGAGCCTTTCACTGGTGTCTCACTTGAGAGAATGAAAAGCTCTTTCACGAGTACCAAGTTATGGTGGTCATGTGCTTTAGAGTTAGCTACACTTAGGCTCAAATCTCACTTCCTCTCCTGCAAGTGGCTGACCCACTCTAAGCTTCAGCTTCCTCATCAATATAACAGAGATAATAACAGTAACTACCTCAGAGGGTTGTTCTGAGGTTTAAATGCCATTAATGCATGTAAAGAAGTTGGGACAGGACCTGGCACAGATTAAGCCTTTGATAAAATAACCTTATTAATTGACAATCCAAAGAGGTAAGCACTGCTTATTCCAATCTTGTTCCAGTAAAAAAAAAAAAAGAGCTCAAAAGGTTAAGTGACTCACTCAAATTCAGGCAAGGCAGAGCCAGGAATCCAATCTAAATCATCTAACTCCTAATCCAGTGCCTTTTCAACTATATCATAGCCACCTGTGTGGTGTTAGTGTCCACTGCGTACTGAGAGTAATTCCTGCAGCAACTGAGAAGATGGTTAAAGCAATGTCCATAGAGTAATAGAAAAAATCTTCATGAATGAAGTGAAACAATCAGGAAAAAAATGTGGGATATTATTCACAGCAATATGTTATTAAGGACTTACCTGCCATACTGTACCTTATAAACTTAACACAGCTCATCTCATTTCATCTTTACGACAATACTTTGAGATGTGTTATTAACCCCATTTTACAGATAGGAAAACAAACTTGGAGTGGATTAAAAAAACCTTATAGAATATTGCAAGGTTAGTAACAGATGAAGTTGGGATTTGAATGCCATTGGATATGATTTCAAAATCATTGTCTTTAACCAAAGGGAGGCGCTCTCTAGATATGAGGGGAAGAACACGAGTTCCTTATGAATTTGTTGGATGAATGGCAAAGATTGGGTCAGAAATAAGGAGAGCAAATTCAGGAGCACAGATGGAGAACAGGTGGAGAAGAGACCAGGTTAACAGGGAAGAAATGGAAAGTAAAATTTATTCAGGTGGAGATAGCTGTGATAGCCTAGAGATGAGAGACTTGTTTTGTTCTGTTTAAAAGAGATTTTCACTGTTGCATTCCCTTTATCCTCATGAATTTGGGTAGTAATGTTTTTTTCTTTTTTCTGTGACTAAATCTGCCAGATAATTAATATCTAAGGGAATCTAGAAAGAGTACATTTATCTCATCAAAGGAAATAGCTTGATCCTAAATCAGAATTAAACCTGACTCAGTACAGAATCAATAATAGTGATGGCCAAAGCTATAACAATCTCCTGGAAGGCCAGAATCCCTGACACTACCTTTTAACAAGACACTAGGGTAAAATTCAGTGATGTTACTAAGAGCCACTCTGAAAATAAGTCTAAATATGGGTGTATGAGCTCATCTTTATAGACATAAGGCCTTTGAGGGAACAGAATGGCCTTTGTCATGAATTTTAGTTAAATAAAATCTATTGTAAAATGAAAGAGATATATTTATTTAAATGGAAATATTTACGGTTTTCTACTTTTTGTAGGGGTAAGTTATTCATTAGTTATCTGTGACTTTCAAATAAAGGATCTTTCATCTGGCCAAGGTATTTTAAAGACTGGTCTCTGAACACACTAGAGAAGGAAACCAATTCCCATTTTCTCATCCATAATCTTGAGAATTAAGGCAGGCTCCCTTCAGTGGCTCTTGGGCATTAGACCTCGAGAATATAGAGAATAACAAAAGAGAGTGCTGAGCACCAGCTTCTGGTTCTACCTTTTCCTGGCTTTGGACTCATTCCACAGTTGTGACAGCATTAGAAAAATCCCAAATTGCCAGAAGTTCTGCATCTTGCAAAAGTCTAATTCATAGATATCAAAAGGCTGCCTGGGCAGAATCTTCCACTCTTTTTGAGAAACGATGATCAAGATGGACATGAGTTGGAGTTGATTACTGAGGATATTCAACCTACTTGTCAACTATCCCAGTGGTTAAGTAGCTTTTTCCATGCTAGCACATAAATGACTGTCTCCTGTATAGAGGACAAGTGAACCAGATGTAATTACTAGTGCTGACAAAAGTCAAAGCTTCCTTTTCCACAAGTGTGGTTGTCTCCGAAAGAACAAAACAGCATTCTTACCTCTATTTCATTATCTTTTCCAGTTATTAAATTAGAATAATCTGCTTCCTAATAGAGACATAAATCCTAAAGATTTGAATTGTGGATTTAGAGCTTTCTAATTCTGTCTAATGTGATAACCACAGGTCTTAGGATCAATAGAACCAGGTAAGAACAATTCAGAGTTCTAGGTTCTGCATCTAGAACTTGTTGGTAAGACTCACAATCTAATTGTTTCTACATTATGATCACAAGGCAAATCATTCTAAGTTAAACAAAACCTTTTATTCTTAACCATATAAAGTGGTGTTATGTAAATTCTGGTTCCACATTTGGAATCTTGAATATGCTTTATTATATATAATTATTAAGTACATAAAGCTAAATAACATAAAAGCTACAGCACAAATGTTGCTTTTAGGAGATTGTTCTGCATATGATGAATTGGCTGAGGCATTTTTAAATGTAATTTCAATGATGTTTGGATTAAAGGTGTTTTCTTTTCTTGGTTAATATCCCTGAGGCAAACATGAGCATTCCTTATATGTCCAAGATCCTCTTAACTGTGATCAAAATTGGGTCATCTTAAATTTTGTAAAGAATAACTACAATCTATCATATCCTGAACTTACATAACTGTTCTCAAATAAAAAACACACTGTACTGGACATGAAACGTATATGACAATGTTGGTTTGGATGTACACTTATTTCCTAGGACCCAAATCCAAAGACTGACCAATTACATTAGGACTACAAATTTGGGCTTCAGTATTGTCCTAATCAATGTCATCAACATCCAAAAATATGTATGAAATATATTACATATATGTTCATATTGTATGGAATCTGAGTAGGAACCAAACTGTAAGTACAACTAATTTTTTTCACAATGCGTTAGAGCTTAGATAATTTGAAGAAATCTACTTTTTCAAAATTAAGCAATGTTTTGTTTAAAAGGTGTTTTAAACTATGCAGAGAAGACAATTGACAAAATCAGGAACACTAATTTGAGAATTACGTGCCTATTATGTGCCAAGAACTATACTACATGCCAAGAATATAAGATAAAATGTGCTGTTCCTATTTTTAAGAGTTCCAAGATCACCACTCCCACAACACATACACCTTGCATAGGATGGTAACTCCTAATACACAGGTATAGATGAGTGATTCACCGAGAATATGGAGGAGGAAAAAGAGTAAACCACAATGGGTTTGGAAGACATCTCAGACTTGTCTAGAGTCATCGAAGTATAGAAGTGAAAGAAAGAAGCGGTTTTCAGAGTCTGAGCCTGAAAACCAAAGAACATAGTGCATTGGCCAGAACAGTAGAGGCAGCCTTGGAAATGTTTAAGGCCAGGGCTCTCACATTAGTATTCAGGCATGAACAGGTTAAGTGACTCATTCAAGGTTATATGAGTTAAGAATTTGGAGCATATAGATGTGGTTCATCAAGAAATACAAGCAAATGCATTTAATTAAGTTTACAAGAGCCTTCACATTGATGAAGATATTTTGTAAAAAGGTCTATCTACTATGGAGGGATCAAAAGCAGAAAAGAAGTAAGATCTTTTGCAACTAAAGAGATCTTGAGTCCAAAAGTACCAAAGTCAAAGGCTGAGATTTGGCTCCATGTCATCTATGTTTAGGATGAGTTCAAGGTCTCTACTGCCCTCACAGAGAAAACTAAGGTTAATGGCCTGTAACAATTTACATTTAGCCAAGAAAGTGTATGTAGAGATTGGATTTTGCCTTTAATTATATGATCCCTAAAACATATTAATCAAAGGTTAACAATTGGGTTGGCTAATAAAATATATTATTTAGTTACATAATTGTGTTCTTTTATAACTTGTGTTAGATTGTTTTTAAAAGATTTTGGCACATTCAGAAATATCTATGAATATTTATTATATAT
>NW_006441954.1:341369-346134 GCF_000325575.1 Pteropus alecto | reverse complement strand
AATATATAAATATATATTATTTATATATAATCTATATATCTCTATATATTACCTGTATTTTATATATGTATATAATCAACTGAATAATGGGCTAGTCCCTCTCCCTTGGCTACTCTTAGGGAAAATTTAAATTATTGACCCAGGTAGCCAAATGTCAGGAACAATTGTTCCCCTGGTGATAGCTGTTTGAGATGCAGAGATAACATCTAAGATGAACCAAAACAGCCTGTGAAAGTCGAGATCAAGAGCACAGGAACTTTCTCATACAAACCTGGATTTATGGCTTCTCTTAAAGAGATAAAACCTCTGACAAGGCCAGGTCCACATTTTTAAAAGATAACGACCAGCAAGAGCTGAAGAGAAGCTGCTCCTTCTAGATAATATGAGAACTCTGCAGGTCACCTCAGTTCTCACAAGCCAAAGTTAATATTACTGGCCTGTGTCTATAAGCATTTGAGTTTATGATCCCTGGTGTAGTCTTATAGACTCAAATTTAGAGTTCCAGTAAGTATCACAGATACTTAATGCTCTTATTCCTTAGAAAAGGATTTATTTTTATTGCTTTGGAGTAGACTCTATTGTCTTTTGAAATATTTTAGTTCTTTGAATTTTAACCAGAAATTGGAATGCTGCCAGTCCTCATTTGTACCAGCAAGCTATCTTATTCTATCAATTTTACTTTAAGCATACTGTAAAAAATAGATTGGAGCTCTCCAGACCCTAAAATCTAATTCCTAATACCTAATCCACAAATTTCTGCTCCACCTCCTAACATAATCAGGAAGGAAAGTCTGCAATGGTTTATTAAAGAGGTTGAAGGAAAACTCCTTAGAAATTAACAATAAACATCTGATGGGCCTGCTTCCTCACTGAAGCAAGACATCCCATGACATTTAGTAATTAATGATATGACCTATACATTATTAGGAAAATTAATGGAGTACATATTTCAAGTAAAATCTATTTGGTAAATGAAAAATGTTTTAGTTCTACATCATTAGCCTCAAATAGAAGTAAAACCAAAGAGAGAATGCAGTTAGCATTAATATGATAGCTAAGTGGAGGGCCAAGGGAGGGAGGGAGCAATTGGGGGAATCATTTTATGAACATTATAGATGTCTAACCAATGTACTGTATATTTGAAACTAACTTAAATAAATAAATTTATTAAAAAAAAAACAAATGGTATAAATTGATAAAGTCAAGAAGAGGAGTAAGAATTCCATAACTAAGTACGGAGGCTGTTAGAGTCATTGCCATAACATTAGGGACCCTCTCACATGTCAGCTGAAGCTCTCAATGCATTTAGGGTTCAGTAAAAGTGAGACAATTGGGCAAAAACAAAATACTTAGTGTAGGTAGAAGCTTTCAGGATCAAAAGCTTTAGACTATCATTTCTTTTCCTAATTCTATTTCAGAAAAAAAAAAAAATCTTTGCCTAGTAAGTATTCTAGCTTAAAGGTTAAGTTTTTTGTTTTTTGTTTTTCGGTTTTTTTTTAGTTTTTCTCATTTGGAGATGCACCTGCCTCCCTGGGAGGTACTGTAAGACAGCAATATATATATATAATCAAGTAATTCCTATGTAGAAATCCTTATGGGAAATCAAGAAAAACATGCCAAAATAGAAGAGGATTTGGAGTCCTTGAATATGTTCATATGAAGGCATTGAAAAATGGAAACGTTTCTTTTTTGAAATAATTTCTGCATATTTTTACTTACATGTAGAATCTAAACATAAAATGAAACAAATGAACAAACAAAACAAAACAAAAACAGATTCATAGAAATAGAGATCAAACTGATGGTTGCCAGAGGGGAGGGAGCGCAAAAGGTGAAGGGGGATATAGTCAATCATATTGTGATAAGTTTACATGTTGACAGATGATTACTAGATTTATTGTGTTGATTACATTGTAAGGTATTATACATGTCAAACCATTATATTGTACACCTGAAACTAACATGATATTGTATACCAACTGTATTTTTTTAAATTTTAAAAAATAAAAATAAATTCTTGAGCTTGTCTTTTAAAGGAAAAAAAAAAGAAAAATGGAAATGTTTCTTTTCTGAGATAATTCCTATGGCATTTAGATGGCTGGCCTAGACACACTTCCTACCTAGTTTGTCTTAAGCAGAGAGAAACTTGGAATTTCTCTCAAGCATGTTAATGACCTCAAGTTGGATAGCGAGAGTCTGTAGGCCTTCTCTGAGTCATAAGGAAACTGCTGTGGGGTGATAGTCAGAACCCCACAGAATAACCAACTGTGAGATGAAGGCAACACCAAAACAGAGAAAAGGTTTTCAAAGGTAGTGGCCTTTTATCTTCTCTACTTCAGAATTTCATTTTGTGACTACAATGCCTATCAATTACAAGGGTTGTTTAAACCCTGAAGAGAAAAGAAGAATTACACCTTGCTCAGTAATTCTTGGGCCCAGAGCTTTGATCACACTGAAAAAAAGAACATCTCTCACCAGGAACATCCTAACCTTTACTGGAGGCACAGGAGCCATCTGCCAATAAGGACAACTGAGTATGCTCCAAAACAACCCAGAGGGAATTCCTTGTCAACCAGGTGGCTGGTTTCTCCCTCCTTTCCTTTACCTGGGATATAAAGGAGCAGATTCAAAAGTTATCATTCCCCTCTGAAAGAGTGAATTGAACTACAGATGTTTCCAAAGGTAAAGAAGATGCTAATCGAAATACACACTTCCAAGACCGGTAAGGTGGGATAATCTTATAGCAGGTGTTTCCTGTAGCAGTCAGTCTGGAATAACCACTGGTGTACACATCCCCCAGCAGTCAGAGGCCTGAGACACTCAGTCATTATTGAAGAGTAAGCATGGTACATCGGGAAGACTCCAAGCTTTAGAGTTTCAAAGACCAAAAGTTAAATCTTGGCTCTGCTGCATTATCTCAGGCTTTATGCTTTGAGTTACTTTACTTCTGTACATTTCACACTTCTCATCATTAGATCTCTGTTAATAATATTGATTTTTTAGGATACTTAAGAGAGTGATTGAGAAAATATATATAAAAGTTCCAGGCACATATTAGTTGCCTCATGGATGGTAGGTATTTTCATGATTAGTTTTTACCGTTAATGAATAAATATCTCTTCGGAGTAGCATTGCTCTTTCTTTGTTGCCCCTGTGGCATCATCTTTATAGTTAAAGTACTCCCTTTGGGCTTTTATTTTTCCCCATCAAAGTCAAGCTGCATCATATCCTATAACATAGGCAGAAACAGAAGACCAGGAAGTATCAGGCAATTTAAAAAGTATGCCTATCCAACAAGTTCCTGTAACATAGGTCTAACTGTGTGTGTAATAAGATGGGAGTTTTCTCTGAAAAAAAAAAAAGTCATTCTTCCTGAGATTCAAAAAAGTCACACTTTGAGTCGAAGATAGAAAAGTTTCTTTTACTCTCAAGATCAGAACTTGAGGAGAGCCTGATTCTACACAGTGAAGAAGGCTATTAAAAGCCTCTTAAGAAGTTGCCCCTTTGATATGTCTGGGGAAAACGTTCATGGGTGTGCATATGTGTGTACATGAACTAATGAGTTAGCACCCAAGGAGCAGTAATATTGAGACTCCAGGCCCACATTGGTGTGGAGTGGCAGCCACTCCAGGTAACACTTGGAGATGAGGACTTCCTCTTCCAGCTCTTCCCTCTGAGCTGGCAGCCACAGCCCCTTGTCACTGAAGCATCTTTGTTCAGTGAATGACAGGATCAGCCCGGGCTCCTGAATTCTCAGGTATCAGTGGTAGCATGCCACCAACTCTGCACCATGTAACTATGTCTCTCCTGCCAGCAGATATGGGCAGCATGAGCATTCAGACTGCCTATGTTTCAACAGTGACACCATGTGGCAGTGACAACAATCCAGGTCTCTTTAACGGACTAAGTAGATTTCTAGCTTTCTTCCTTGATGTGAATCTTTGGATTGAGTAAAACCCTGAGGTTCTTGTTATTATGAGACAAAGTACCTTGAGAAGTGAAGGAAATATATTTTCACCATAAACAGAATAAGGATTCAGTCATTTAATTTGAATATAAAAAGAAAATGTGACCATATGTTGTACTCCATGCTGAACATGTTAGACAGTTGATGATGAAATCACAGTGCTGGAGGACAATACCTGGGAAGCATGGTGACAGAAAACAGGTTGTACTTTCTATAGGCATCAAGGAAGTACTGTGAACAATAAAAGTAAGCAAGGACAAGAGGAGGCCTAAGAACAGATTACACGAAGTGAATTGGCAGGCAGACCAGCAGTCAGCCTTGGAGAGTGCTGGTAGTAAGCCATAGCCCTCACTTTGCAGAAGATATTGCAGCACTGAATGAGGTGGAAGGGCCACAATGACAACAGAAAAACCAACTCAAATCATTAAGGGCCAGGGTAAGACACAGAGTCAAAATCGAAAGCATACTAATTAGAACAAGGCTATGTCCTGGTCCCAGGAATAAGAAACAAGAGACATTCGTTCATTTATTCACTTAGCTAATACATATTGAGTCCTACTATATGCCAGGTACTATTCTGAACACTAGGCATATAGCAGCATACAAAAAAATCCCTGCTCCTAGTGAATTTACATTCTGTCAGGAGAGATAGAATATAAATAAAATAAGAAAATATATAATGGATGGTGATTAAAGCGATGAAGAATAATAAAGTAGAGAAAATAGATAGGACATGATGGGGGTGGGAAGAGGTTTTAAAAGAGATGGCCAAAGAAAGCCTCTCTAGGAAGGTGGCGT
>NW_006441954.1:339492-341293 GCF_000325575.1 Pteropus alecto | reverse complement strand
TTGAGGGAGCAAAGGTACAGATACAAGAGCAAAAGGGGTACACCTGAGTAACTGCGAAAAAGGTCACTGTGGCTGGAATAGTATAAATAAGAGCGTGAAGAGCAGCAGATGAGGCCTGAGAGTTGAGGGTCTAATTGTGTGAGGCCCTGTGGGCCACATTAAGAACTTGGGTTTTCACTCTGAGTGAGGTGGGGACCATTAGAGGGCTTGGCCAGAGGTGTTGTGATGAGACTATAGGGCACACGGGCAGAGGAAGGACACAGGTTAGAAGAGGCTAGGTCAACATGTTCACCATGAAAATGGTTAGAAGTGGCTGGATTCTGATAGCTTTTTGACGGTAGAACTGACACAATTTCCTGACAGATTGATTATGGGTTATGAGAGAAAGAAAAGAGACACAAGCATGACCCAAAGAATTTGGGCCTGAGACACTAACCAGATCTTGAGTAGGTCAGACTAGACGAGGCAGTGATGTTACATGGTGTGGGCCCCTCGGTTCCCTTAAATCTCTCCCAACCCCCCAAGATGACAGGTGTTTGAAAGCAGGTGGTTGAATTTTATCACAAACTTTGAAGGTGAAAGACAAGAAAAAGTCAAATATCACAAAAACCTCTATTTCAAATCTTGTAAGTCCAAATTCTGTCCCTTGGCTCATCCCTGTTACATGCAGTAGCACTGATGTCCTCTGAGCCTAGCCACACATAAGGAGTCAGGTTGTACTGTTCTGCTTCTGTTTTACTTGTTACCAGAGGAGAAAATTAATTCTACACATATAGTGTGAAAACATGTTTTTTGAGGGGGCATGAATATATGCTCCTTTATATACCTTCTCTAATTAGCCATCAATCAGCAATCTTAAGCTGTCACCACACTGATCCCTTTCATAGCCCTTCAAATATATAACTGATGAGTTCTATTTAACATTGTCATTCTTATAGATCCCACTCAGAACCCTTGTCCTATATCTCATACATCAATCAAACCACTCTTTACTGTATTAATCTTACAAGACCTCACTGCTAGCCCCCATTCCCCACTCCTGCCTTCTCAACATTCCCTAAAAAGAACAGGCCAGTACAACTCAGGTGTCTGATACAAAATTAGCCTCTTTTTCAAGTCTCTATTGGTTGTTTCTCCTTTCATGCTTTTTAAGGCCCATGATTTTCTTCCCTAGCTTTCTACTGATGTTCCCATTAATGAACATCCTCTTCAAAGTAGCCCAAAAGCATAGCTCTTTATATGATATAATTTTAGGCGACACTCAATGAGTTTTCAGAATAAAACATCTCTCTTAAAAACCCTCCTTTCTTTACACACACACATCATATATCCTTCATGTCTGTTAGCTTTTAAAATCAGAGCTTCCACCTACCCATTCATCTTGGCAGCTACATTATAGCTACAATTTCCACTTAGGAATGGTCATCCCTGAGAAATTTAAAATTATCCCTGTTGTGGCTTTGCAGATGCTAAAAAGGTGAATCAATTTACAAAGATACTTTGCTCTTGAGCTCTCTGAGGACATTCTTGCAAATATATTGGTGTTCTTTGTGCTTTGGGGTATGGTAAGTAGTCACCCTGTAATCTTCAGCAGTTTATTTTTAACAAAATGCTGACAGTTTAGCAGCTCCTTGCATAAGTGCATTCTAGGGTATCTGTCAAGAGTGACAGCTATTCAAGAAAGCATGGGAAATAATCCACCAGCTATCAGTCCTGTCTTGAATTTTCCTACAAATTGCTATGCCCTTGAAACTAATTTTACTTGGCAATGGAAAATCAATACAAATAGTAAGAGATGATT